>NC_088714.1:29677142-29977142 GCF_963576615.1 Watersipora subatra
AAACTGCATTATTTTTATCATGAGTTTTTGTTTATAAACATGTATCTTACTACGGCAACTGATTTGCAGAAGACTTGTAAAACAATGCGTGGTTTCCTAGAATGCAGAGAGTTAAAATATGGACGCCAATTATAGAAGTATGTACTGCTTGATTACAGTTACATAGATTTTTTGATTAACAAATACTTTTCCTCTTGCTGGTCAGTCCCTGTCCCATATTTATAATTTACGAATTTGTCAAAACAACTGATCTGCTACTACAAGCAACTACACCGATACTTATTCTTCATCTTTAACTTTTTTAACAATGCAAGTTTGACGATCGATCAAAGACGACGAAAGAAATAAAACACTACTTTGATGTGAACTGATACAAATAACCAATTATACATATTCATAATCGTTCCTCGTTTCTGTATGCGTAGTCATTATATGTATAGCCATCATCTAATCATACGTTGAGAGAGGTGCCTGCTTTTCATTACAAACTTCCATGTACCTAGCTATTCTCTTTAACCTGGTTACACTCGCTAAGGCCCGCCCTCTAAGATATAAATACCCTGCCTGTATGGAAATGTTCATTCTTGTGCACAATACTTACTGCAACCTTTATTGGATCTTTCTATGAACATCAATTAGCCTGACTTTATCTGCATTGCACCAGCATACACATTACACCAGCATACACAATGCACCAGCAAACACAAGTGCACCAGCAAGGATCATCTTCAATTAACAGTTATGCTGTTAATCTCTCAGATGGCACCAGCAACACTGCGCACCAGCAAGCATCATTTTCAATAAGCAACTAGGCTGACAGTCTTTCAGATTGCACCAGCATTTCAGATTTTACCAGCATCGCAGTGCACCAGCAGGACAGTTGGATCTCTTTTGTCATTTCCACTTGTCAAGACCCAAAGGAAGTGGTATTTTTTAGAGCAGCAACTATTTAAGAGTTGCAATCCCTTTAAAAACAGAAAGTTAGGGATCAGACAACCCCTTCTTAATCTACTAACCTTAATCCACTTGAATTTGCAGAAATACACCCTTTTAGTTAATTGCAACTTGAAATTTAATGAAAATTACATGATACTTTTATGTGTTGCTACAAAGAAGAGAACTTCCTTATAGCTGTTCATGTATAGTCATGCATGTGTACCGTATTATGCATGTGTACTTACATGTAACTACGTGCCAAAATTTCCACTGAGATGCTACACAAAGGTAGCAAATGGATGGGCTATCACGCAGACAATTAGTATAGCCTGAGAAACAAATACTTTATATTACAATTAGTGTTGTTTTCGCTAAATAAAATCATGAGATTCAAATCAAGATTCAAATCATGTAATCAAAGGTAATACATGTTCTCCAATTTTTGCTCGATGTACATGAACCTGACAATTTATCGGAAAAATGTTATAAAACCGCATACTTTTAAAGTCGCATTTTCTCAATTAAAAGTGTGGCGAATTAAAAAGAAAGTCTCTGGTCACTCTTGCTTAAGATCATACTCACGCGAAGCTGCTTTCTCTTGTGATTTACGTTTCATTATATACACAATGAATTTTGAAAGTATCTGTAGTTTTGCGTAACAATTTTTTCAAAGCGAGTGTTCTAAGATAGTTACCGCAAGTATACCTACCTATATATACCATCGGACAGATTTTACAAAACAAATGTCCACATGCCGAATTAAACGCAATGCTCGACGAAATGATGAGCAAATCAGTCATTTTTTTCCATTATTCAATTACATTCATTAGCAGGCTATTGTAAAATGAATGTTTTAGAATAATGTGTGCTTAAATTAAGCGGTTCTTTGTCAGTCTATTAGCAAAATAATATTAAACTCATTTTATTGTCGTTAGAACTACGCATATGAAAGCAAGTTCCAAATTTCTTATTCTGCCGACATCTCTAGCACGATAGCAATAAAGTTGATGATTCAAAATACGTGTATTCATGCGTGCGAAGTAAATAAGAAATGGTTAAGATCTTCACATCCCGTCCAGGTTTTGAAGACATGCGTTTTAATCAGCAAATTTTCATGAAGAGTTTGGAGCGAAAACATGTCTTCACAAAATATTTTAAGAAATTTATCTGAAAGTGCATGCGAAATATTAACAATTAGGTTGACTGTAGGCCGATAAGCAAAAATTGCATAACATGGGGTTTATACAGAAACTACTTATACAAGAAGATTCAAACAAAAATAAAGCTGAAAGAAGAATAAAAGAATATGCATAGCATATATAAAAGAAAATGCATAGCAAGTATTAGTCATTACAGTTTCGTCAGTTAGGTAATGAATCCTTTTTCATTCATCCAGAATACAGTGGATTGACTTATGATACCAGTAATATAATTAGCTTGAAACTAAAACGGATAAGTAGCACCTGGCTTTGCAGTGAATAGGCCTAGGTTATATTTCTTGGATCATTGAGGTAGACTAACAGGAAAATTTGTAAGTTTAATTAAAATACAAGTATTTTATTACTTCTGTTTTTTAAGAAATTTTGATGCAAATATTATGTAGACCCAATGCACATAAAAAGTAATTGCCAACTCTGGAACAGTTCAAGAAACATTGGGTATTGGCAAAGATACTTACTCTTAAGTGTAAATGAAATTATGCCAAGGTTATGCAGTGTTTCACTTGCCATGTCTCATACGACTATGGCAGTTTTGGTTTTTGTATCTGCAGTTTCTATGTCACTAAATCATACAATGTACCAAAAGTTTGACTCAATCTTTTTTCAATACAAAAATATGTGCTTTGCTCAATAGAGATTTGTGATGTCATTCGATGGTGGAAGAATCTGAAATGATAACATTGGGTATCTCCTGTAAGGATCATATACCATATGGACGCCATGTTTATGATGTGCATCCTGCTAACAAAACTCAAGAAAATGGAACCAAATCACTGAGTGAAGGTCTTGGAAATATCAGCATATACGACTCTCATGCCCAGGTGAGCATCGGGCTACATGACTCTCACGCCAGGTAACATCAGTACATAAGATATACCCACAGATATGCATCAGTATATATGACTCACTGACAGTTAGGCATCAGTATATAAGACACTAGCAGATTAGCATCAGTATATATAACTCTCATTCATGGGCAAACATCTTTATTTCCGACTCTCATGAGTAAAAATTAGAATTATATACCTCTTGCTCACACATATTCATCAGCATTTGTGGCTCATTACCTGGTAAATCTTCAAACTATTCAGGCGTTTCATTTGTTTCTCCTAAATAAATTTAGCATTTCATTTTCTGCAACACATTATATAGAACACAGCAGTTTTTGGTGTACTTATCTCTTTCTCGTTAATGGGTGGTGCAGTAAATGTATGGTTATAGTTATTATTTTCGAAAATCCAAATTTAAAAAAGAGTTACTGTACCAAGATTATGAAGAGATTGACTCAGTCTAGCTGGCTGATAGCTGCATCGATAATCATTTGTTTTAGATCAATGAGAGCTGGAGCCAGAGAGTAGTTTCAGCTGGTGGTATTGAAGAATTGTATGCTCGTGATAAAACCGTGATACTAAGTAGTACTTCTGGCATAAACAATGGTAGTTCAAAGATAATCAAATCATACACTGTACAGTCTACCATACAACAGGTCAAGTTCTATATCTTATTCACAGTTTAACCATGCAAAGGAAATGATCTAGTTATCGTCGTGTTATCTTTTTAATTTTTTATTGTTGGCTCTGAATAGAAAATATATTGAGTAATTTTTCTTCCATTCTCCATCAGGTGTTCTGGTGCAGTTTTTTACTTCCCTCCAATGAAGTGGACTCAGAAACGGGTCAAGTTGCAGCTGGTGAGTTTAAAGTAATGGTGACTCTAGGATCAGTACTTTTATCAAGTATTGTTACAAATAACTTTACTTGGTATGTCTAACCTTGTTATTTGTGTGAGCTTTTTCCAATGATGATAGAAACTAACCAGGATTATTTGGCTAATTACTTTAGGTAGGTGTCAAACTATTTCATATATTGATGAGTCTGTTTTTGGGAAAGTGAATAATAATATAAAGGTTAAATATTTTTCTGTGAAAGTTAGAAACTTGTTTAAAAATTTCCTCTGTAAATTTTTGTAGGCGAAGTACAGACAGGATTTTGTGTGGTCGAGTGCAATTGTGTAACTGTAGTGACAGATGAGGGTCAGGAGCACTATGTGACCTTGCCCTTCCACGTAGTACGGGCTTGGCCTCTCGAGAAGGGAATTCTTTTTCAAAGGGCTTTGGAAAAAACCAGCACTGTGACTAATACCAGGTACAGCCTAACATATTGCTCGAGACATGAATAGGCAAGTTTGGCAGATTTATCTCTTAGGTATAGTCTTGTGATTTGCACTGGATCTGCAATAAAGTCTAGAAAGGACAATTTATGTTATAAGTGCTAAGTCGTTCAGCAATGAGTTTTAACAATATTGCATTACCTGTGAGTTACCTGGTGTATAACCTCACAGTTATTGTCCACTTCATTGTTAACTTATTTTTATCCCAACTTAACAGTTGGGAGAAAACCCCTTTTGCCTTTTTATAATGCTTGGGCAGACAAGTATTTTACATGTATATATATATGTATATATATATACATATATAATTAGGTATATATACATACATATATATATATACATATATATATATATATATACATATATATATATATAGAATAATTTAAAAGAAGATAAAAATTTTGACTATTATATTTACACTACTAATAGTTTCGTGTTAAAAACACTCATCAGGTGACATTCATTTTTATCAAGTATTTTCATCAGGTGACAATGAATGTCACCTGATGAGTGTTTTTAACACGAAACTATTAGTAGTGTAAATATAATAGTCAAAATTTTTATCTTTTAAATTATTCTATATGCACTGCCTTTATGGCATTGAGCACTTTTTAGTCAGAAGATTTCCACTAGATATATTAGTATATATATATATATATATATATATATATATATATATGTAGCATCCACTGTGTAGCATCCAGAACTGTGCAGCATCCACTTTATGTATATATATATATGTGTGTATATATATATATATGTGTGTGTGTGAATATATATATATATATATATATAATATATATGTGTATATATATGTGTATATATGTATATATATATCAAGTAAATTCCAAAAAAATATAATTGCTTACTATTGATAACCCAAATATTTAGCAATTGCCGTAAAACCTCTATTTGAACGCTACCTCTAATAAAATGCCAGTATAGGGGAAGGGTTGACACATAGATTGCATGATGTTCAAATGGAGGTTTCACAGTAATTCTTTAGAAGTATTTGTATTGCTCAGTAATTCTGTGAATTCTTTTGAAATATCTTATAGTAGAAGCCTAATAAATTGTTGTACCGCTTTTCAACAAGCAGCTATTAAAACTGGTGGTTGAAAATAATAATACTTGTATGTTATAACAGAAATCCAATTAACTAATAAGTTCCATGACAGTATATTATTGTCACTCTAAACTTTTTATTAGGTTTAGACAACCTCTAGCTGAAGATAAAATGCTGTAACAGATGGGTCAAATCGGTTTAGAGTTGACATTTTGTAAGCGTGCTCTAACGTAAGCCAATTCTGGAGTGTTTCTATGTTTTTTTGCCAAAAAAAACGCTTTCTCGCTTCAGGTTTTTTGGCCGTTATTTTGTGGTTGTTTTGCTACGATCGAGGTAAGAGTCTGATGATGATTCTTTTTTAAGATCCAATTGTTTTTACAGGACATGATGTGAAATCATTTGTTTGTTGTATCTGCTCGAAAATGATGTCTTCCGATGCACACAAGTGGTTATATACTACCTATTCTGACTGAGTTTAACATCCTAGTGCTTGTTAACCTAGAGTTCTTAGGAAGTCAGAAGTAAACTCACTCTTCAAGAAATCATGAGAAAATTATTAAATATTGGTTTGAATTAATAGCGCCTAGATGTTTTAAGAACATGTAATTATTTTTGTGATTTCAAGAATTGATTTGTCGATTGAAAAAAACTGTTCTCTCTTACAGTTCTGCCCTGCCTATCTGGTTTTCCATGCTGCACCCACTTGCTGACCTTTCTCCTGTCATCTGTCGGTGTGGAAATGAGCTTTCATATGTCTCAATGTCTAACCAGCATATTGTCTTCATCTCCAATGACTCTTCTCCCTATCTCGCAGTCATCTATGATGCTGAGAGCAAGTACCACTCAATGTACATGATAAGACGAACAATGCCAGAGGTATGTTGTAATGCTGAAGACTACCCTGCTCTATCTGCTGCCAGCATATCATTCATCCATAATTACTTTTTATATGAAAGTTTGACCTTTTCCTTATTTAGTTAGTTCTTTTATGCGAAGTCTTCAATTTTTCTTGATCTATAGTTGATTTTTCAAGAAGGTAATTAGTTTTGAGTTATCAGATTTGCGTCATAAAAGCGTTTATATTTTGGTGTATCTGCTCATTTATCATCTTTTCACTTATTATTAGCGGGTCTGTCAAGAACTTTGAACTATTATTATTGCTCTTCTTGGGCACGTTAATGAGCACTTTACAGTTAATGAATGCAATTATGATTAACCAATTCAATCATTGTCTTTCTGATTTTCTGCTCTTCAAATCCAAACTTCAATATTACGGAAAATTATTATTTTGTAAAAATATATGATTGTAAAAGGAAAAATTGAAATGTAGCTTATGCATTTGTTACCTAAATCATCTTCGTCACCTGCATTATCTTTTCTTATTATCAAATTGCTACTTTTGTCATATCTATTTGCTTGAGAAGCCAAAACTATTATGTGAAACTAGGAAAAGACGTAAGAAAAGTCTGTTGTTTATCTTACTTCTTAGCTAGTTGGAATTCAAATGAATCATTTGCATGATAGCATGATATGTTTGCTTTATGAACCTTTTTCAAAATTTACTCACTGGATTAAATTCAGCATCTACATTATTCTAAGTCTGCCTACAGCTGCAGTTGAGTTTTATGAATTATCTCACTTTTATTTCTTCACTTTTTAACACTTGGTTTATGCAGGAAGAGAAGACATACACTGAATTAAACATGACACGAGCACCTGAATCTAGCTGGCATCCCAGACATCTTGCTGCAGGTTCTAGTCAGACTGGTATGGCCCCAACTCCAGGAGGTCCCGCTTTCACTGGTTTTCTCACTCTTTCCTCTGTCCTCAGGTAGTCTGTTCTGTAATGATGCTTGACTATCATTTCCGATTTCAGATATGATGCTACTGGAAATTATAATAAGAGTAATCACACTAGCGTCCTGTTTTTTGAATAAAATCTGTAAGCCTGTGCAGATCCTGAACTAGTTGTAGGACAGCACTGAAATTATGTCTTTAACTGTAGTTTCTGATCACTCTTTGAATGTGACTGCAGACCCGATGCTAATAGAACAATTTACTATTTATGAGAAATTCCATTTAAAGTTATTATATAAATAAGAATTAGATTGTGCTGCATTTTAGTTTATACATAAAAAATGAAATTGTGAGATTTTGTTTCACAAATAAGCATTTTAAGTCTGCTGAAAGTTTCTGAAATTGTTTCTTTTTGTACTTGTCTATGATCAATTAAAAGTTAGCACACAATAGAAGATTGGTTGACTATTACAGTAATAGACCGCTTTAATGACATGAGGAGGTAAAATTCACAAAACAAACTGTGATAAGTTATCATTTGTATGCAAAGATGCCCATCAGGATACTGATGGAAAATATTCTTGAAAAAGACTTAGCAGATGTTTTTGTTTAAAGAATACCCTTGTCAAAAATTTTCACTGTCTCTGTTATGCATTTTATTGCAATTGGTTAAAAGCAGTCACAGTAGTTTGACAAATAGGACCTAGTAAGCGCTGCTGTCGTTGAGCTGTCATGTTATATACTTGATAAATCATCTAACCAGTTAGCTTCTCATAGAAGGGAACTTTTCAAGGTAGTTGCTTGTGAATCAGCAACTATCTAGTCTAACTGGCCTGAGCGCTGGGGTTCATGCTAGAATTTGCTCACCTTCAGATAGCCCATGACCATACAACTAGCTGAGACTCTTGCTGAATCTAGATCTTTGTTTGACGAATAAGAGCTCTAATGCCATGACAAACACAATATCGCATGGTTGACAATTGTTAATATCTTTCTTAAAAAATTGATGTACTAAATGTTGATGATATTATTGTGAGCTGGCATAATAATGTCGTAGTTATTGGTGATCATTAGTGCTAGCAATCAAGTATCATCTTTAATCAAAAACTGACAAAAGGAGGGCATCTTTGAGGGCAATGTCTGTCAATTGTGCAATTCTAAGAGAATTTATTTTGGTGAATTTCACATTGGAAGTGCATTTCATACCTCAATTTAATCTAGAGTTAAGGTTTTCTTTAAAACAAAACAAAATAAATTTGGTCTATCAAAAGGGTTTTTACTTTCTTCACTGTCACGTTGCCACACATTCAACAACTTCAGATGGCAGCACATTTAACAACTCTATAAAACAGTCACATTGTTTATATTAATCTGATGATGTTAGCTACTCCAAACTAACAAGTAAACCCGAAAAATCTTATATACTATTGTTAAAAGCTTGGTATTTTTCTACTGAAAAATGCAATGAAACAACACCAATAAAACAGAAGCCTAGCTTTTTGCCGTATATCAAGACCCAATTTGCTTCTTTGGTTGCTCTTACTGACTGAGTGGGTACAGCTCAATTAGTCTGAAATCCTATTACAAGGAGTTTTCTGCATCCATGGGTGACTTGTTCTTTTAGTTCAGTCATTTTCACAAATAAATCCTGTATCACAGCATTTTAATTTATATACCATATATCCATCATTCTTTTTCTAAACAGCTTCAATAAACCCTAGAATTGCTAGCTCTGTAATAGCAATAACAAACGAAAAACTATGTTTATGCTAGTTTTTGCATGAAAGATTGTACCAAAAGTTAGTTTTGGATTGATTTCTTTTCAGTGGTGAAAAACACCCAACATAAACTTTAAATATATTATTTTGTATTTCATTCTATTCTACACATGTATGCAAATCCTGCGAATTCATGAAACAGCAATATGTTTCGGTGTGATGGCTATCATATTTATATTGAATATGTTACAATAATGAAATTCTAACACATCTTCTTCATACTTCAAAGGGAATATGACAGAAAGCCCTATTAATTATAGGAAACACTTCCCTCTTGTCATTTAATCTCCATATAAATTTCCATTGTCTTTTCTTAGCCTTTTTTGTGACAATTCTTTCATGTGGTCCTGGCTACACATTGCTCTAACTGTCTACCAAATTCATTCAAAAGTTTATGTAATACCTATTTTTAAATTAGGTTGTTGCATATGTCATTGTAGTTTGTATAATACCTAAAAAAACTTGCTAGAAAGGCAACAAAAACCGATTTTGATACTTTGAAGAGCTAACAGATAGAATTTTGTAATGGTTTTGTTCCTGTAACTTTGCTGTTCACTAAGCATACTCAAAGTTTTAGAAAATCAGTCACTCAACAAACCACCACAACTATTAGCGTGCGTGTACACTAATCTTCAAGAGATTATTCCATAGGTACATTACTCTCAATTACAACAATGTTGTCTTTCCCGCAATAATTTTGTGCATATATATCTAGTTTACCACTGTCAAGTTTTTTGGGTTAGCGGTTAACAATTTTTTACCCATTGTCATTTGTCATTATTGAGTGGCTCTTAAGGTCTCCATGTAGAATTTGCACTGGATCATAGCTACAATCACTCATAAATTGTGTTAATAACTCAAAAGATTTTCATGTTCATATTTTATAAGTAACATAGTTCATCAGACTGTAGAACAACTAGGTGCAGTGTAGAGCAACTTATTTTAACCACCGCTTGTCGAGCTTATTTCTGCCGCCTACTTTATTGTGAAGTTTTGAACTAAACTTTTTTCTATACATAGTTATATCAACCTTATTGTTGTGTTACAGTCCAGCAGCTGCATCGATGTCTCCACGAGTTGGGGCAACTCTTGGTACACCCTCACTTAGGGGGCATAACCGCACTAACAGTCCCTTCCACAGCAGACTTAACCCCACTCTTAGGTTGGTGGTTCCGCTTAGTTCTTGTCTTAATACAGCGGCTCATTCTTCAACTTTGTTTTTAGGCTTATTTACTGTTTTATACTGTGTGTTAACTATTAGAATGTGGTAAAGACCTTGTGAAAAGTATAGCAGGGAGATAAGACAAGCGTAACACAACTCCAATTATCGGATCAGAATCATACGCTTGATAGAAAGCTAATTGGAGAATAAAGAATAATTTTGCTGTGTTTTTGTTGTTTTCAAGTTTCAGCACATAATTCATGTCCTTATTTGTTGCTGTTTTGGGTTTTGTAGTATAAACTCACCTTCACTGTCGCACCTCTCAGCACTTCACAGGCAGACTCTGGCTTCACCGTCCCTCTCAGCTTCAGTTGCCCACTCGTCCTTCACCTCAACCGGCAATCATCAACTGCTCGCACAGGATCTCAACATGCCTTCCGACATGCTCGAGCCAATACGACCTGACATCTGCCTCCATCATGTTTGGACTGACTTCTCATTCAGGTATGCATCCACACGTAAATTCCCTCTAGTTTTCTTTCTGGCATTACGATATAAACTTTCTCTAGACAAGATTTCATTTATCACTTTCGAGTTGGCCATGTTATCAGGCCCATATATAGTCTTATCAAGCTATGAACCTTCCAAACACAAATATATCACTTTTAGTAATTATATTGGCTAGAGTTCAAGATCACTGTCAGTACCTTTTTCATTTGCGAAAGTGTGTATATAAGCTGCTCATATTAAAATTCATAGATAAAATCTCCATTATCAAAATTTACCAAAAATATGACAGGCTTTTTAAAAGAATTTTTATGACTGGAGAAGTAATAATACCACAAATACTGTGTAAAATTTTGCTCATCTATGTTAGAAGCAACAGTTTAGTGTACTTAAAACGAAACAGGAAATTGAAACTGATTGGATCAATGAAAAGCCTAAGTTCTAACATTGTGGCTGTCAATACAGCACATTCTTTCCAATTTCAGTTATAGAAGATGTTGTCTTGTAGATCTACTCGAGGTCTTACACTCTTGGGTCTTATACACATACACTCATCTAGCTCTACAGCTACTCTGTACCTATGCGTTTTATAAGATATGTTTATCTGTTGAACTTAACATTAGTGGCGCAAGAGATCAAATAGCCATGGCGAAAAATGGTAATGATCAAGGAGCAACTGAACTCTGTTTGTTTTTATGCTGATAATGAAACACAGAAACTAGTAGAGCGATAATTATGATTGAACTTGCATGAAGTACACATGAAGAAACTCATCTTGTTTTGTTCGTACATGTAATTCAAAGCATAGTTCTACAACTAAGCAGCTTACGATTGATTTGATGATATGGATAAACATAAAGCATTGAGGTCTCATAAGAGCTGTCTAGTTTATATTTGTGCCTTCTAACTTTTAAATCAGCTTCTTGATCAGCTCCTATGGCGTATGTCATCCAACAATCTGCTATTCCGCATAAACCGTATAAGCAGCAATTATACAAAGCAGTACTTCTTCTCAAAACATTAAGGTAAATAAATTTCTCTGAGGTGGTTTCAAATTATTAGAGTCGCGCAAGTTTTCTGATGTGGCTACCATCTATAGGTAATGCCATTTGGAAAAACACTAAGTTTTTTTGTGAATAGCTTCGTAGTCTATAGAATACAGAAATCGGAACACCTTTTTGTGTACAAAGACTAAGAGTTTGTAGCAGCTTGTGTTGCGTTTGTGATTGAAGAGTATTAGATATGTTTTGTTGCAAACATTTTACTACTAAAATAGTTTTAGACAGATTTTCTTTTTGCAAGGCTTTTTCTTAGTTATTATTTTGTTATGCCACTGTACAGTTCCATAAGTGTTGAACACTAGAAATAGATGACCTTCACAAGTGCATACATACGCTTCCCATGTATACTGTTGTTTCTTTTCAGCAGCAATGGAAAAGCATCCAAGATATTTGCTACAACAGATCAGTGTGGCCAGAGCTATCTTTGCATGCTCATTCCTTCCTCAGTTTGTCTCAGGTAGCTCTTTTTTGTGTCATTTTAGTAGATTTTCTCACTTTAGTTGTCAGGTGCAACTAAATATTACTGGAACAGACAGCAGTGATACATAAGCTACTGTATGCGAAACTGTTGCCTTAGGTGTTGGTATTTATGTCTGGATAACATTCTAGACTATGTGCTCCTATCTTTGTGTCTATGTACTGCAGGTGAATACATGTTCTTTTTTAACTCTGTTAACTTTTATCATTGATATGACACACTTATGGCTGCCAGGTGTATCAAGATTAGCACTAACATCTCTGCAACGGAATCTGTTATATTTGGGAATGCTGTGAACATCTCAGCGCAGGATGCTTGTGACATTTCCTCCCTCAACATGATGGCTGTCCTGGACATGCATTCCAATGTCCTTCTCTACTCTGGTCCCACTCAGGTCAGTTGTTGTCTCTTCACTAAAGTTGGTTGTGTCCTCGCATCCTTCAACTGAGTTGTCTTCTCTTTCTGCTCAAACACTTCGATGAGATGTCTCAATAAACGTCGCATCTAAGATGCCTCTTGCCGCGCAGCTCAGATATCTTCTTTCTCTACTGTGGCTAGTTGTTACCTCTTGTTACTCTTGAATTGTCTTCTTTCCAACCGGATCAGTCTTTATTTCATTCAATGCTCTGCTGAGTTGTCCTCTCTCTACTAAAAAAACTGCGCTAAGTCGTCTCATTAAGCTTCCACTTTGCAAAAGACTAGTAAAAATAAAGTGTCACAAATAAGTTGTGACCAGAATGGTCTTTTGCTCCCAGCAGCCTTTTCCTATAAAGAGGCAATAAGGTTGCTATCAAAATAATTTATCTGAACTTCAAATACAAATGAATCTTTGCTTTATCTATTGTATGTTATCTTTTTTCTGTAGTTGGCTATAGTTGTTATTTCTATGCTGGGATGAATTATACTCTAGTTTCATAGAAGGGAGCTGCTTCTCTCACTTTTGCTAAGTTGTCTTCCTGGTGGATTCAAACAGCAAAATAGGTTTCTATGCAAATTACCTGAAACTAACTTAAGGTGTTTGACTTCATGGTCTTCTGGTTTTGTCTTATGGCCTTTCGATAATAATACCATAAGTTTTGAACCCAAGCTCAGTAGCATATGCTCACCTTTACTTGGATCTAGTTTTCATATAGTATAGTCATTATAGTTACTCAAGTTTGTTCTTAAAACTAAGCCTAAGTAAAAGCTGCAAACAGATATTTATGGGAAACTCGTGTCATTGCTATTTATTGCCCATTATGCACCAGACCTCGCATTCTCTTAATGGTTATGTATCTAGTTTATTGTGGAAAACACTTATTGGTTTACACTCTCACAGTAACCGATTTTCTCACAGTCAAACATGTGGTAACAGGTATAAGTGACATGTGGTAACAGGTATAAGTGACATGTGGTAACAGGTATAAGTGACATGTGGTAACAGGCCAAACCTATCTTAGTAAGTGACCTTCATTTTTAGATCTTTTTTTATTTTATGATCATTTTAAGACTTTAAGATCATTCGCCCTTTCTCATCATCAGCCAACTTTCTCATTAAAGCACATAAATTACATAATTTTTTATTATATAGTTCAATACACCAGAGTCTTGGCTTTAGAATCAGCCTATATTCAATACAGAAAGAATAATAGAACCATGAAAAACAGGGTGTCAAAAGTATGTCTTGCAATAAAAAACACTTGGTTGTGGTTCCCACACTGTGATGTCACAATTATTATTTAGCCTTAGGTAGTCGATCCCTTTCGCTGCCATTAAGGCTGCGCTTTTCTGTGACAATCGGTGCTGTTAAACCCAGAGAGCGCTAATAATAAACTAGGATTCTAGATAATTTCAACAATGCCCGGGAATCGTGCTAACCCCCCCCTTCCCGACCAATACAAACACATGTTCTGGGTTAATTAATTATGCTTCAATAAGTATACTGTCATTGATAAAGGTAATGAAATCACATCGATTAAATTGTGACCTGCGGTCTATATGTCAATCGCACTTTCGCGAGATCACGCAATGCTTGAAATTAATTAGTCTCAGTCTGTGACCCTCAACATCACAATAAAAAGAGAGAGCTAGTGCATAATATCATCGGGAAAACATAGTATGGTGCTTGGAATCTGAGTTATTTATCATAGAAATAATCTGTACATGGAGAGCTAATGACACTGATTCCTTTGTCATCTTCATTGGTTCTCGGGAGTTGTCCTACCTTTGCCTGCCACTAGCGTCATTATCGTAGTTGATAAGTATAAGCGGTAAGCAATAAAATAAGCGGTATGAGCTCACAACAACGCATATGAAAATTGTGACGTCACAATTTTTGAGTCTATACCGTTGAACATTCCTGCGGTAGAGCTCTGGGGAAATCCTATAAACACCAACCAATGTCTGTCTCACCATGTCAAACAATGGCTCACTCGAAAGCCAAGACTCTGCTATATTGAAATATATGAAAAAGAAATTATGTAATTGATGTGCTTTATGTGACAAGAGCAATCTTGTCCGCTACACTCCGCTAAATCCGCTACACTCGGCATGCTCTAAAATTTTAAGTGTTATCTGAAATGTTATCTAAATGTTATTCTAAATGTCAAAATTCTATTTCTGTTACTGTTCAAGTCTCCCTACAAAGGATCATCTTCATTAAAATCTACTTTTGCTTAAAGAATAGAGAAAGCATAATATTATTATGCTTTATTATTCATCTTGAGGTGTTGACTGATGTTCTAAAAAAAGAATCAAGGAGATTGACCAACCAGAAGCTGAGATATAGCCAGCCAAACACAGGCCTACCAAAAAACAAAAGTGTTTTGGTAATCATCAATATATGACGTATGAAATCGACTTGTGTGTCATTGGTCAATTAAGCCAACTAATGCGCTCTCCTATAACAATCACGGCGTTTTAATTGGTTTAATCCCTGGAAGTATAGAACAATCAAATTGGGCCTAACAATCATCGCTCCTAGAATTCCGAACCAGTCCCTCTAACGTGTAGATTAGTTTTAGCATAAAATAATTACACGCATCTATTATTTCGCAACATTTCGCTATCTTGCTAGTTCAGCTCAGTTTTGTTGTTCTCCTACTTAGCTTCCCTATTCAGACTCATCTTTAGCGTTGTTCAGATTTTTTAACTATAGCTAATAAATAGAATCAATTAAATCAATCTCGGTTATCATTTGGAATTTTCTACAAATTATATTAGTTACATCATTTATTCTATACGCAGTTATATTATTATTTTGTATAATATGCATTATGAATATTATATAAATCATAAAAAATAATCATAGATAAGATAATAGATCAATAGAAAAATCAAAGCAAAATTTATCGTTTTCTTTTCTTATAGCAAGAGCAGCACGGTCAAGTTAGTTTTTTTAAGATTATGGCTGTAGTGAACTTCCAGTCTGTTAATAGTGACGATAATCATGAAAATCAACTGAATGCTGCAGTAGATACACAGTAGAAAAATGATGAAGGAACAAAAAGTCCCATTCCTATTTCGTATTCTAAAAAAAACTGCAATCGCGGATATCGCATATAGACTATACACGCGCCGTTCGTTGAACAGATGATCTTCGGAGCATATCCGTGGAGATCGAGTTAAAATTTGAAGCACAATAGTCAAAATCTGCTCTTCTGCTTTAAAAAATCATGACGAGGGGATGTGGGCAAATGCCTTTACCACACAATGTTTGGATGATTTTCCTGAGAAACCAGAGCTAGTATGTAAATTATTTACTATCGCGAGAAGCGTTTCACATCTCGTAGCCAAAACAATCATTATAAGTAACGGCGGTAAGGGTGCGCAACTCCGGCACATGACCATTAAGTCGATTTTATACGTCATAGTTTTCGGGATTTTCGAAGGGTTTTCCTCTGATTCTTTATAAGGTAGACCTGTGTTTGGCTGTCTATATCTCAGCTTCTAGGGGGTCAATCTCCTTGATTCTTTTTTTAGAACATCAGTCAACACCTCAAGATAACTAATAAATCATAATAATATTATGCTTTCTCTATTCTTTAATCAGGAATTGCGCAATTGTTCGTCTACCAAGGCCTCTGTAGCAGTTGGATATGTCATTGTTTGGAGCAATATTTGTCTGTAGGTGTCTCTGCTGTATATACCACGACTCTCTCTGGGTGGACCAGCGCCTAGCCTAGCAGCTACTCCTATACGCCCTAGTCGTAGTTCTATCCTTGCTTCCAGCCGGCCTGGCAGTGCTAAAGCGAGCTCTAAAGCAACAACACCAAATGTTCCTCACATGATGCTCACCACCTCGCCTGAGGTGGGTTTCCGTGGAAAATGAAGACTGGCAATAGGTGTTGATTGAATTGCAGTATTTAGAATTTTTAACAGTGACTTTGTTAGGGCTTAAGAGTGTTTAGCAAGTCTTGTTTAGCTTTGGCGTAGCTGAACATTTTGTGTTACAGCAAAATTTTTTGGCAAGCTTTTTATGTGTGTTAATAATAGTTACAACTGTCATGTATTCTTTTTTATAACAAAGTTTTATGTACACCAATTTTGGATGAATTTCTTTTGTACGTCTCTTTTGCAGGAGCCCAATTGGTCTCCAGTACAGTTAGAGCTCAATGACTCAACCAATATGTTAGTCAAAGCCGCTCATGACTTACCAGACAAAGTTGTGGAAGGTCTGCATTCTGCAACTAAACATCATCTTGTGCTGGTGAGTGTATATCTCTTACAGTTGAGGTCATTGTGTACGCGGTCTTAACCAAGGATTTTTTTTACCGTTATTTTTTGTGAAGAACTATGTTCAAACATTTGAAAACTGCTACAGCCCTCCTCCAACAGCGTGTGATTAAAGAAAAACATGCATCTATCTTCCATAATAATTTTACACTGCTGATCACTATTAAAGAATTTGTTTTCCTTGTAACCTTCCATTCCTTGTTTTCCTTTATTAAATTGGAGCTTTTATTAGAAATAAAGTAAAAAATAAGACTCATGCAAATAGTCATGTCTATTATTCAGCTTCAGCTGTTTACATATTGAGGCTCAGAGACACTCACAAAGTTTATATATCATATATTAGTATCCTGAGCAAATACTTCTGCCATGATGTACTCCTTATTGGTCTTTTGACACCGTTATCAATTTTGTTCTCAACCTACAATTTTGGCAGAACATCTCCAATAAAAATTCAATTGTGTTTGAACTGTGTCTGGTTGGTTTTTCAGCCATGGTGTAAGTGCACTATTTGCTTTTCATGAAGGAAAATTCAGTTTGTAGACGGTTCAGAGATCACATTGCTACAATTTGACTTGTAAACATGTAGTAACTATAGTTGATTTGCTATGCACACAAATGAAACCATTTTTGACTGGACCATAGACAGTGGAAGAATGGTAGGTTTTCTCTTGACTTTATATTCAACTCTGACTTTACTCTATGGCTGGAAGAGAATTAAATAAATAGGGTTACTCTAAACTTTTCAAGGGTAAATAAATTGTAGGAAGTTTTCTTCTGGATCATAGGTTAGGTATACCACTAGTTGTAAACTGCATACAAATTTCATAGTATGTTCAATACTTGCCTTTTAACAATGAGTTAAGTTTCAGCTTTATCACTGTTGTGCACACACATTATTCATTGCAGAACTTAGCGAATGGTCAGATGTGTTCTACAGAGTTGCCTCCTCTATGTACGAATCCAGCAGTAGCCTTGTGTCTGAAGGCCTTCTCTCTCCACCTGCCATCTGCTGTCGTCCTACGTGTAATGCCTCACTGGTATCTCCGCAACCAATCGCCAGGTGGGAGAAGCACCTGATGCCCTCTAACATGTTAGAAGCAGGGTTGCGACGCATTAGGGTTGCGTCTCTAATCATCTTCATTGCTGAGGCATAATTGACACAGACTATCACATATTTGTGACTAATTGGAGAGTTATCACATCTTGCAAATGCTATATAAAAACATTGGTAGTGTGTTTACCTACTGCCAGTTCACTTCAGAAGACTATGACGCAGTCAAATTTTTACATACCAAGTTATTTCGTTCTGAAGTCTGCTATGTACATGTATATTAAAATTGTCATGTTGTTAAAATGCTTTCATAAGTACACACTAACTCATTTAATTCAGTCCACATGCTAGAAGCCTACAATAACTCCTTTAAAGATATCTCTAGGTAATTACATAGCACTAAACCGATTGTTTATATAAAGCTATTTAGAATGTCATCATTAAAAATAAGCTATATATATTATTTATACACATGTATCTTAATACAGTGATATTCAATAAAGAGGTTTTTGTTGTTTGTGCTTACACAATGGAGACAATGAGACACGCTTGTGGATGTATAGATTTAACAATTTCTAAGCTTGGCTGTAAACGAGTTGACAGAAATACTCGTATGTGGTCTATCTTGATTTACGTAACATAGAATAAATACATGTAGTTTAAATTAACTTAGTTTATATCTTTTTATTGTTGTTTTTAAGGTTTTTTTTTAATTATTTTTAACTTATACCCGCTTTCGAACTTTTAGTTTTGAAATTGTAATGCTTCTAAAAAACTTGAACATCGTATGTTGAACGCTAGTTTAGAGTCAAGTCTAGCTTTTCCTGAAATTTTATGTCGCACGTCTGAACATTTGGATTTTAAGGGATTGTAAGTAGAAGTTTGACTGCATATTAACACTTCATATAATTATTTCAGAAATGATATCGCAAGTAAAAGAAACTTTTTGTGGTTCTTATCTTGGCAGGTGATAGAGAGCAAATAGGTTGTGATTCTTATCTTGGCAGGTGATAGAGAGCAAATAGGTTGTGAACTTCACCGTTTCTTAAAGTGGTTGCTTGAAAGCTGTGGAATTCCCGAGAAAACCAGCCATATGGTGAGTCTTTCTTTTATTTGTTTCTGTGCTTGTATTTACTTTTGCTGTTTGTATGTTTTTAGCACTTTTTAGACACCACAGGTTATCATAGACGCCTAAGTGTTTTGATAACAAACTGGACATGACATTACCTTCATTTTTGACTTTTTCCAACTTTTGTTGACTTATTTTTAGGACCTCATGCTTAAAAACATGTTCCTAGCGTTAATAAAGCTTTGCCTAACTCATTGCTTAACACGAGCTGCGTAGTGCGGCGCAGTGTTTGCTTTACTACCGTGTCTGTACATAAAATGAAAAGATCAGTTGGTCGCATTGAGCGAATGGAAAGCATATTTACAGTTCACCAATTTGTTAAAGTAATGGCCTGCCATGTCAGACGCAATACAGCTACTGATGTTTTACAATTCACAGGTCTATGAACTTCTGATTATTCGCTACTTGCTAATAATACTAGTGACAATGATTCTGCTATTCCTTACAAAAATAATAATAGCGATAACTCTTCCAACTCCGTGATCAAGTTGTAACTCACGGTAGTAAGGGGAGAGACCGAAAGTGTCCGAGTTCATTTTGCTGCACTTTGTAGACTTTTCATGGCACAGGTTGAGTAAAAAATTATTTTGAATAATTTAGTGGCAAAAACATTTTCATAGACTTTGTGGTTCAAAAGTTAGGTCCACTTATATGTGCCATTGTCAAATATTAGGTGTTACTGAATATTTAGTTACAGTAAAAAGGTTAATTGGTAACGAAAGAGTTACCGAGAGTGAGCTTTTTTTCGGTGTATTTCATATAACATTATGATTATGCAAGAGGCCTGTTTACATTTGGTAATATGCAAATATGCTTCATGTGTACATCATTTTTAGTGTTGCAAGGTTTCCAGTGTTGTATATATATGTATATAATATTGAAGGGTTACCAATATATATGAATATATTTATATAAATCTCAGAGTTTGTGTGTAGCTCAGTTTTTCCGGCTACAGCTATTCAGGAATAAACTATCCGTTTCATGCTGGCTTTGATCTTGGAACCTCCCGTTCACCAAGCGAATATCTTACCAATTAAGTTACGTGAAGGTGAAATACCATAGTATTATGTTACGACACAACATCACTAAAGCTTGCTTTCACGGCTCATTATTACTCATTATTACTATTATCTCACCGCTTATTAGTAAGTTTAAATTACTAGCTGGCTCAAATTAGTCATTGGCAATGTGACAGGCTAATGGCAAGTGGCAGGCAGCTACATTACCTGTCACTGTTTATAAGCTGATTTTTAATACCCGTGCAATGCCGGGCATTCTGTTATTATATATATATACGGATATGTATTCATATATATTGGTAACCCTTCAATATTCACTCTTTCATGTGATCTTACCTCGTTGGCTTGTTTCTTACTTAAAATATGCGACTCTGTAATGCTATAATAAATAGTGCCATAACACTCATGCTCACTAGGGTCTGTTCAGTATTGTAGTGGCATTAGCATAAGTTATTTGCTGCTAATTTTTTCTCTCAAGACATCCTATGAGATTCACTAAAGGTTTCTTAAATGTCGCACATCTCTGCTTTTTAAACACTCAAGCTCAATAATTCTCAATATTTTTAGCACTCATGAAGACTCAAGTAAAAAAACTTTACATTGAACACTCTTTAGCAACATAACAGCCAGATTCTGTTCAAAATCTGGTAATAAGATAATAAGCCATGCAGATAAATATAATACTAAACTGTTGTAAATTGTCTTACATTCTGTGCATGAGTAGATAATTCAATGGTAAAGCTCATCAAGATTCACATAGAGGGCCAACTTTTACTCAGTTTTCATGGACTGTTTACACCTGATATGTATGGTCTTCATGGTCAAGCTTCTCAATTCGTTACCTTCCTATTTTTCTCTCTCCATAGCTGTGTTTACTCACTAGATGAATTCTTTTATCAAACCTAAATGTCCATGACAAAAATTATGGTTATATCTCATACGGTCTTATGCTTGTTCTTTGTTGATGCGGAGTGATGGGCTCTTTGCAGGCAAGTAGCCATTCCAACTCACCGAACCAGATTAAGAAAAGGGCTAAGACCGAATCTCAGGCTAGTGATTCTGACTTTGACCTGCTACTTTCTAAACCTCATTGTGATGTATATAAGAAGAACAGCAAGCTACTAGGTTTGTCTTACTGTCTATGTTGAATTTCACAGTTTCTCTTCATGGATCCACCTGTTATATTGATTGCTAACTCACAGTACTTGCTGGGCGGAAAGAGTTATAAAGTGGTGTTGTATCATATGTATTGAGGGCATTCTTAAATCTAGATGCATCCTGAACTAAAGAAAAGAATTTACATATTAAAGTGTTTGTTATAGTGCTGAAGCGCGATCAAACCCTCTTAAAGTGGTAGTGCGCGATGATCTCATTGGTCGTGGTTCTTGAAATTGCCGAAAAATACATCTGGACTTGGAAAACTTACCCATAAATCTTTGTGGCCTGGATACACGCAATAACAAAATATGTTTTTGTTTAGCCAATGCGTTGGCGACATATTAGAAATGCATTGTTAATGTATTGTCAATGCATTATTTTGAAACTAGTGTGTTGGTTTATAACTCTATATCGATAGAGACAAAATCAACGCATCTGTGATCGGCTACAATAGTTGATTGCAACCGTGTAGACTCCATTTGATTCATTTCCAAAGCAAGCTAGCTTTATCTAAGATTGACTTTCGAAGAATGAAGACAACCGGGCTTCACACAACCAACAATTTATATATGAACAAAGATATTTTTTTTGTAAAACGCATATGAAAGCCTCTAGTATAACATGGAACTGTTTAAAAAACATTTCAGATTATTCTTTCGGTAATTAAATCTGAAAAAACCAGTTTTGTGTAGTTTGATTTATGTCATGAACCTAAAGTATTTTTGAGTTTGTTGTTTTGATCATTAGCTATGATTGTTTGTATAAGCAAAATTTAGCGATGCAAATAGTTGCATAAATGTTATTGCTATCACAAATTGTTGGTGATCCATATTAGATAGTAAATATTATACTGCAATAACTTCACTGCACAATCCAATAAGAATGTCGAGGTCTTTATGACTAGGGCCAATTTTCATTGGTCGATCTATTTCTTAACACAAGCATTGTTTAGCATATTATTTCTATATAGCCACAGCAAATATCTACACTGCATATTACTGATGTGTTTTGTCAGTGTGTCGAGCCAGCCCTCTGGTAAGGCTGTGGTAATCCATTCTATTCAAAACATGGCTGGAAAGGCCAATGCTTAGGCAATGGCATTGTTGAGGAGTTTCACACATACATTGTACTTTCGACGGGATGCTAGTGTTTGACTAGAATGCTGTTGCATTTGCCCTGCCTTGGTATCTTATTCTGTTTGTAGCAAATTGGCCCCTTTATTTTTCAAGGAGTCATGATTATTCTTTTCATTCATCATAAAAATGAGAAAATCGTAACAGTAACCTTTAGTTGGTAACCTTTAGTCGGTAACCTTTAGCTGGTAACCTTTAGTTGGTAACCTTTAGTTGGTAACCTTTAGTCGGTAACCTTTAGTCGGTAACCTTTAGTCGGTAACTTTTAGTCGGTAACCTTTAGTCGGTTACCTTTAATCGGTAACCTTTAGTCGGTAACCTTTAGTCGGTAATCTTTAGTCGGTAACCTTTAGTCGGTAACCTTTAGTCGGTAACCTTTAGTCGGTAACCTTCAGTCGGTAACCTTTAGTCGGTAACCTTTAGTCGGTAAATTTAGTTAGCCAATGTACATTCAGAGGGAGTATTACTAAAAAATAGCGAATTCATATTAAGCTTCGTAAACACAAGGGTGCATGCTTCATCTATATAACTACTAATACATCGACACAAAGTACCTCTCCCAATATCAGTACTGTAAAGCATCAGCCTGTATAGCCACAAGGTCAAACTACATGTGAGGAAATTAATTTAGAAAAAAGTGATCTACTTAAGATCCAGTCTCTATTCACTTTCTTGCCTTTTAACACGATTTGTTTGACCTACAGCCTCGTTATCGCTTATTTCATTATGAACAAATGTCAATTGGTATCTAAGTTACCTATATCACAGTAAACCATTGCACCATGAATAGTTTGTCATAAATTTTGGAATCAGAAGACACTCAGAATTTTCAAAATTTGAACTATTCAACATCACTGAGGTAAGATTGTCAAAGATCTTCGATGGTTTTTATTTTTTCAAAGAATAGTTGAAACTTAAGATCTTAGACCGACTTTTGGCTTTTTAGGTATTGCTGTTCCCTCCCATTCACTCGCTGACTACATTCAGCCAACAGCTGACATTATGTTGGATGATGAGCTGAGACCAGAGAAGTCTAGTGATGAATATACAAAGGTCAAGCGTGTTGTACAGATATCTGATAATCACCAGAAATCAGACTCTCAGACCCCAATGGCCCAGCATGTCCATGCAGTGTTCCTCATACTGCACCTCTGCTATGAGGTAGATTTGTGCTTACAACTGGCTGTAAACAGTCATAATTATTTGATATATAGGATTGTTGTTAACATGTTTTTGAGCTCAATGAAAAGTTTGTTGATGCTTTGTGAAATACGGCGAACATTGAAACAGTTGTTCTGGAAAATGGTATACCTATGCTCTTAACTTCTTTTCTAAGCTGATAACGCGGGTCTATTCTTTCTTCATCATGCTTTACTCAGACCTTTTAACATTTCCTGTGTTAAGAAGGTATATCGCCTTTTTAAATTTTGTCTATGAGCCTATATTCAACAATCTATTTGTATCTCTGAAAAAAGTTATCATGTTGGAAGAGGGTTACCAATTTTTTAGTACTAAAAATGGAAAAATGGTGCTCAGCAATAGGGTTTTTAATCACTAAGATGGAAATAATGCAAAATAGTTTTAAAGAAACAGATATGCTAAATGCAGTGTTCTCAAATCAAAGCCTACATGTACATTAGTACCGCCTGTATAGCCACTGCATTATGGGCAACAGATATTTGTTGCTAATTAGGCAGATATTCTAGATGAGTAACTTTATATTTTTTTTAAATTTTGAGTGAGTCGAGTGATTGACAAGACTGTGACACAGTTATTGTAACCATAATAATTGTTGTGTATTGCGAACTGATATACTTTAGCTGGTTTTTTTCATACTAAAGTAGCATTACTATTTGTACAATATTCTGATAATGATAAACAAACTCACACTTTTGGCCTACTGCAAAAAAATGACATGCATATATCTCAAATACTGCCTTTTACCTTTTCTTTTTCTCATCTGGTAAGCTTCACTCAACAGTTAGTTAATCTACAATTTAAATATTGCGAACAAATAATCTTGAGTGAGAGTATAACAAGCTAGTATAACCACATCACAGTTTTTGCTCACCTAATTAACTTCTCCGATTTTTAAGTTGTTTGCATTGTTATAAAAATCGTACAAATATCATATAACTCTGCATCCCATGAATGTAAGAATATATTTAACAGTTTTTAGCTTTCGTTCTTGTTCAGGTCTATGCTGGATTATAACCAACTTTGCTTTAGCCAGTTTTTTCTGTACAAAGTTTATATATAATTTATAAATAGTTTGAAGAATAGCATTTACTTAGCAGCCTATTCTCTCATAAGGCAATAATGTTAGAGTACAGCCTCATAAGAGCATGGACTGCATCCCCGAAACTGACAGTTGAAATCTAAGTGCAAACTATTCTTTGAACTAATTATAGGTTCAGCTGCATATATAGTGTTGAGCAATCTTTATTAGCTTCAATCAAGTAATTATTCTTTAGATACTTATTTACTTCAGCAATGTCTATAATTTATATTGACGTAAAACTGGTTCAATTCGTTTTACAGGAAATGAAGTTAAACCAAGCGTTTGCGAAGACGCTAGGCACGATTGCTGAAGTTCTCGCGCAGCTTTCTGTTTTCCTAAAACTCAAAGACTACACAATAATCTACCTTAAAGACTTTCCTCATCTGTCCTCTTTAGACTATGCTTATTGGACCAACTTATCTTTGAACCCTAAGGTGTCTTCGCCTACATGGTTTCCTTCATCAACACAGTCTATGCCTCAGCTGCTCACGAGCATTCTAGGATGTAAACCATCTCATACAGTATACTATCTTCCAGATACAACACTGAGAATTGAATCTCTAGTCAAGGTTCCTAGATTAATTGCTTTTCAATAGATACTGATCTTGGTTGAGGGTGGCTCAGACTGCCCGCATTCATATAGTTTCTCATCAGGTATACTTTAAAACGTGTTTATTCTGAACTTCACCTAAGGACTCATTGAGTGCTTGTAAAGACCTGAAAGTTAAGAAGTCAATAATAGCTTTTTGAAATAATTTTAAACATCATTTGTATGAGTTTCACCAATGCACAGCTATTTTAGTTGAAGCAAGAAAAAAATGTTTTGGCAGTTTTAACACCTCAGTATCTTGTTGCAGCTATACAGCATTTACAGCAGCAAGTGTACTAGCTACGCAGAATTGGACACCGGCTTTCTGCAACCACTACCTTTTGCTAGTAAGTTTGGTACGTCATAACAGGTATTTCATAACAGGTATAGCTGACCTGCTTTATTCTCATAAGTATAGCTACCTTTCTCTCTTATTTAGGTCATTCAGGCTGCAGTCAAACATCACAAGGAGGCTTTTCGGAAACTTTGAGTGATTGCTCATCAACAGAAGAGCTGATGTTGCTGTACATGTGTGCACGAGGTAATAACAACCCTTTTGCTACTACTAACAAATTTAGAAAATTCATTTACTGGCATGAAAAGTTGTTCAATTTCTGGAACCCAACTGGTGAACTTTTGGGTCAGTGCCTATCTTGAGTATTCTCTAGTCATCCCTGTGTCGCTAGCTTCGTTTATAGCTTGACTGTATTAGTATACCTACAATGATCACGTTTGTCGACTATCAACTATCATCAAATAGCAAGGTTATACATATATGCATGCTCGTGTTAAGGCTGGATTTGTCATTAGATTTGAGCTTATTGTATGAAGTCTGATCCACACGTTCCAGGAATAGAGCTACAACTCCTAACGCATTGTGTCAACTTACCTATCTAGTTAGTTTCCTACAATATACTCACACCACATACATATTTATTTGCCTATTTCAAGTCATATGCATGTATATGACTTGAAATCAGCAAATAAACATGTATGTGGTGTGATCATACCTGTACAGAGTGTTATATTCAGCCACTAAAAAATAAAACGTTCAGAATTTAGCCTACATAATCATTCAAAAACAATATTTTACACCTGGATTTTTCATTTTTATATTCAAAATTAGGACAAAATGGGAATTCATTTAATAATTTATAGCTTTTGACTAAATTCACAATCAGTAATAATGTTGTAAATGAGAATTTTAGTTTTCCAACAAAGTGGTCAAGCTCATTTCGCACAGCACTGTAAGTGTTCACATAGGAAATGGCCAGAAGTCACAGGTAGCCAGATTTGGTGAATATGGAGGATGAAGCAGCAAAGCCATGCATGCGGCTCTAGAGCCGCATGCATGGCTTCACTGTGAAGCAGCACTGCGCTTCTCTGTGAAGCGCAGTGCTGCTTCACAGAGAATCAGTGTTAGTGGGTGCGTTATCATGGTGCGGCACCCATGAACCTTTGCGCAATAACTCAGGCCTTTTGCATCTAACCCTTTTTCTATGTCGTCTCAAATCTCAATATAGACAATCCGATGCATGTTAGTACCCTGTGGTAGGTACTCATGGTGTACTACTTCGTGAATGTCGAAGAATGCCATCAGCATGGTCTTTACAGCTGACCGAGACATTCTTGCTTTCTGTGGTGTTAGGGCGCCTGGGGACTTCCACTGGCTACTTTGGAATTGAGTCTCTGAGATTGAGATAACAAGATTCATCTCTCGTTATTATAGTTGAAAGAAAGTTTCCATCATTTCTTAAAGTTATCGCAAGCAGGCACTCTGAGTTCTCTCAGTTCATCAGTTAGCAAGCGTAGCACAAACTTTGCTGAGACTCTTCTCAAAGGTTGAAGGCCTTTTAATTAAACAATCCCAACACCAAGTTCACTCTCTCCGGATTATCAATAGAAGTTGGACAACAATCAGCCATGACCAGTGACCTCACACTATCAATTGATGAACAAGTTCTTGCTAAGGCTGGTCTGCCATACATCGTATTATCTTCAGTATTTGCTCTATTTTCATGAAACCGTTTGTTTTTGTGAACTACTCAGAAATTTCTGTTTTCTTTAGAGCAGTGTCCCCGAAAGTAATGTTGACAATTTCAAGAGTCTCTGTCCCGTTTTTTCCTAATTTCACAAAAATTAAATGAAAATACCCTGTTCAGATAGTTTGGAAATTTTGATAAATTTGTCAAAACATCAACGGAAGCAACCGACTGACCTTGACATAATGTGGGCTCATGCTAGAATGCCTTCTCGTATCAACCTACAATTTTGTCACAATACGTGAATGTCGCAATGGTGGTTCCCATCGTACATGTGCGCAAGTCTACACAACTCCATTTGGGGAAATTTTGGATCAGGCCTCGTATATGTTATTGTGTTATCATTCACCTGCATACACATGTTCTAAGTCGTCCATGTGCTATGCGTCAATGTATCCATATAATCTCTTACCAGCCTATGGCTATTAACTAACTGTTTTCTTCATAGTTTTAGTAATGCAGATCATTGTGTTGACCAAGGCTGGGCAAAATGCGGCTCTAGAGCCGCATGCGGCTCTTTGCAAATTTTGTTGCGGCCCTTTCAACTTTGACCATTCAAATTCTTTTGACGCATATAAAATATTCTTATGATATATTGTACAAAACTACATGTGTTGTGACATATTAGGCTTATTTAAAAGTGCACTATTACTGCATGATATATAGCCTACACATGCATCATGAGTCATAATTCATGACATCATGCACATGTAGCTTTTCCGGTGTAATAACGTCTGTTGCTGACGTAAAGATGACAAAATTAGAATGCTCACGAAAGGTTCATCAGGAAGTCATTTCATCATGATTTCATAATGCTGGCTTATATAAGATGCTGTGTCTTAATTGAACATGTCATTTGCAATTAAGCCAAATAATGCAGTGGGGGTAGCAATGGCATCTTCAACAAAACGAACCATTTCCAGAGTTACAACGGGAGCCTCACAATGTAAACGAAATAGAAACGAATCTACTGAAGTCTTGACAAACTGTTGTTTTTGCGAAGTTGTCCCCTCGTTAAGCGGGCGAGCAACACAACGGCTTGTCACAAGACGTACTGCACCTGATGCATCAGCTGCACTTATAGGGAGTTGTTCTCTTCCGTCTATGCGGCTTGGTTGCGATGTTGTCGGTCGCTCCATTGGTAATCATAACGGATTTCGCTCAAAAGTTTATGTAGAAAAATTAAGATAAGAACGTTTAACCAGCGACCAGTCTCTGCGGTAAACTTTAGTAGAACTTGAGAACTTAGGCAACAACAGCGACTAAACATGTCGTTATTTGTGCACTCAATCAGTTTTATTTCTATTTTTGTATCAGTCAGTTTTATTTGTTCTTATTGATTTTATTTTCAATTTATTTTATTCTTAAGTTCTACTAAAGTTTACTACAGAGACTGGTCTTTGGTTAAACGTTATAATTACGAATATAATATTATGATTACCAATGGAGCGACCGACATAACATCGCAGCCAAGCCGCATAGGCGGAAGAGAACAACTCCCTTTCAGTGCAGCTGATGTATCAGGTGCAGTGCGTCTTGTGACAAGCTGTTGTTTTACTCGCCGCGCTTGCCGGGGACAACTTCGCAAAAACAATAGTTTGTCAAGGCCGGCTAATTGTGCTAGGAAATGATCTCCCCTAACAAGAAGACGAACATCAAACGACACTATGAGACGAAGCATAGAGAGTTTACTACTACATGTACATTGCCACTGGGATCTGTAGCTAAACATCGAAAACTAAATAAACTTCAAAAATCACTAACTTCTTTAGAAAATATGCTAGTTTCTTTCACAGCTGCTGATAAACGTGCTGCAGAAGCTTCTCTATATGAGTGTCAAAGATTCTAGCAAAAGTAATGCTTCCCTATTCTCATGCTAAGATTGTAAAAGAATGCATGGTTGAAGCTATTGAAACACTTTTTCCAGATAAGCGTGATGCGATTCGTAAAGTCAAGGCAATGCCACTTTTCAGGAAAACTGCTACTGGTAGAATTGAAAGCATTAATGATTATCTCAGTATTTGCTAACCCATATAGACCAGGCAGATTACTATTCAATTGCTATTGAATCTACTGATATAATGGATACTGATATACTGTGTGCACACTAACAACTAGTAATGTCATTTTTACCATGCAGTTCAAGCTGAAATCATACAAGTGCATTCTAAGTGACAGTGAAGGGAAAACACAACTTCAAGTAGAAAATTATGCACCTATTTTATGATATTTGTTTCAAAGTGACTAACCCACACATTTATACTACATGCTTTTTTTATAAAGCATCATCATGTTTCTTTATAAATCATAGTATTATGCTTTAGTCCTATACCCTGTGTTGGCAATTATTTGATGGTGAAGAAATGAAGGAAGAGCTTCTTACTTGGGTTGGATTAAAAGGAGAAACCATCGGCCAAGCTATCGATGATGCCCTGGCTAAAGGACTTAATATGAAGATACTTCTCCACAAATGCATATCTGTAACAACAGATGGCGCATCAACCATGGTTGGAAAAGAGCAAGGTGTCATAGCTAGATTGAAGAAGGATATGTCATCGATGCTAGCATTCCATTGCATCATCCACCAAACGGTTTTATGTGGAAAACTAAATGATCACTTTCAAAACTAATGTGTAAGGCTATGAAGATAATCAATTTCCTCAGAAGTCGATCAGCTCTCAGACACAGAACTTAAGAAAGTTTCTCAAAGAAAGCGATACCACTAGTGAAGATTTGCTAACATAAAATAACATTAGATGGCTCAGTAAGGGAAATGTTTTGTCAAGGTTGTGGAGTATTCGTCAGGAGCTAACCTCATTTTTAAATACATGCACAAGCCTGATTGCAAGACAGTTTCAAGAGATGATGAGCTCTTCTAAAGTTATGAGTGACCTCGCCTTCCTTGTTGACATCTGTGGCCATTTGAATGAGCTGAACCTCAAGCTTCAAAGGAAGAACAAGACTATCATTGATACACTACCAGCTGTTTAAGCCTTCTCCCATAAGTTGGAATTGTTTTTAGTGGATGTGTAAGGTGATATGCTTCACTTTCCTACTCTAAAAGCATTTTTAGATGATGAACAAATGGTCTCTTGTACAGTTGATTACACCCACTTTATAGAAAAGCCTCAACAAAAGTTTAACAATCGATTTAGTCAGTTTCACTCTTTAAAACACATCATGCAACTCATAAAAGCACCTCAGAAGGCAAAGCCTAATGGAGAGTGGGTTACTCAGTTGCCATTGAATAGTGTTAATGCCTTATCTCTGCAACTGGAGTTGTGTAACCTCAAAGGTACAGATATAGATGAAATTGAGGAAGGATTCTACTTGAAAGCTTCCACAAAGGCTGAATATCCACAGCTTGCTCAACTAGGAAGATGGTTGCACACTGTGTTTGCTGCCACATATATATGTGTGAATCAACATTTTCATAAATGAATAATATCAAGAGGAAGTTGAGATCCATTTTGACTCAAGATCACTTGTGTCAGCTCATAAAGGCTGGTTTAGACTATATTGTCGCATTTCGTTGTTGATACCACAATACTTTGGTGATCGTCGATGACAACCATGTTCACACTATCACATATCTATCCGCGTTTGCATCAGGAAATACTTAGTGGCGTAGTGTTTTCATTTATCTTTTTAAATTTTCACGAAGAAACCTCTTTGTTTTGCGTGCTGGAATAAAAAACTAGTCTCCCAGCGACTAGCATAAACGGATATGAATAAATCACTTTATCAGCGACAGCGAGTTACCATCGCCGAAATGGTTCACATTTGAAAGGCAGTTGTCGATGCTCGGCGAAATATCGATAAAGTTTGACAGCTGCCAACTTTCCCGATGTGTCTGCAATGCTTCCTTGATGCCATCAATTTATGGTTCACATAATCAACAATCAACACCAAAAGGGAAACGCTGACAAACGGCGATATAGTGTGAACCGGCCTTAAGAATAGCATGCTGCAGCAGAGCCAGATTACCAAGAGATAATAGATAACCATAAACAGTTCCATGTACACGTATCTCACTAAACTTTAAGTTATGCAAAGCTCTTTAGGCTTACTTCAACATTATTCAATGCTATTGTAAAAGTGTTCTAATAGATAAATTTAATTACACTGCAACTACCAAACTTGTATTAACAGTATGAAATGTTATTTTGTAATACACATATGATGCGGCTCCCGAAAATCTTGCAACTTCGAAATTTGGCTCTTTGAGAATAAACATTGCCCACCCCTGGTGTAGACTGACAATAAGCTATTCACTGTGTATCACTAATAACTACAGACTAGACACTGTGTATCACTAATAACTACAGACTTGACACTGTGTATTTCTAATAACTACAGACTAAAAACTGTATCACTAATAACTACAGACTAGATAATGTGTATTACTAATAACTACAGACTAAACACTGTAATACTAATAACTATAGACTAGACACTGTATCACTAATAACTACAGATTAGACACTGTATCACTAATAACTCCTGACTATACAGTGTATCACTAATAACTACAGACTAGACACTGTATCACTAATAACTATAGACTAGCCGCTGTCTATCACTGGTAACTACAGACTAGACACTGTATGACTGCTGGAACTAGGCGATACGCTGTGTATGTACTGTTTATCACACTCAGGTATGGACCAACTCACCATTGACAGTCTCCCGTTTGGCTGCACACTTCTGCTCTATGAGATTATTTACAGTTGTCAGTCAGATGCTAAGACTAGCTGGCCTCACTCTGCACTAGCTCTCATCAAACGGTTTGTATCGCAACAACTGTATGTTTCCTTCCTTATTTCAGTCTGATGTGTCCTATTTTTTCAAGATTCAAGCATTTGTTGAATTAATTGCTGGAACATCAATTTAGCATTTAATTGTTTGCTGGCTGAAGACCATTTGCCTAATACTTACTTGTTTACTAGTAGTTGTGCCATTTCTTTTTCGTCTCATGTCATTGAATTTAAGTACAATTTCCACATATTTGTCTAGCAAAAAACTTTGAACACTGAAACATGGGATGGCATTCAGCCGTATTTCAGCTATGTTTAATGTTTGTGATAATTTGAGACATTTTAAAAATCAGCTAGTTTTGTAATTACAGTAGTAAGTTTTACATCATTTTATGCGTATGCTTTTATGTTAAAAAAAGTTATCGGTTTTCTACTTTTGCTCATCTAAAAATATGAAATGTTCACCGTTTTGTGTAGTGATTAATCGGCTATGTGTGAAGGTACCATTAGGCAAAAGGCAGGAGGATGATAAATTCAAATGTCGTTTTAACTTTATACTGGATATGAATAAATTTCTATTTCTTGAAAGTTGAAATAAGTTTTCTATCAGGCCTCCATTAACGCGCTTGTGCGATTGAAATTGTTGGTAGATATGATACAATACCTGATCCATTTGTGATATCACCTGATCAGTCAATTCGTGTAACTAAATTCGGATCTTTTCAGACTCATCAGGGTCTCATAAAGGTTTCATTTTCAATGCCTTAACACTAGTTGACATCAGTTTCAGTTCAACCTTCTCTGCACAAGCTTAGGATCATTAGGTTTATTGTCTGCATCTAAAGTAGCTCGCTGGTTGTCATTTCACCACACATTTTTACAGAGAGGACATAGCTGCGCTGTCCAATCCTGCACTGCTCCCAGTTTCCAAGTGCACTCCGGCCACTAGTGATCTCGGTGAAGAGCCTACAAGGGTCATGATGCATACTCTCTATGCTAACCCCGACATTCCAAAAAAGGTGAAGCAGCTCGATGGCCTGGAGGTCCTTGATAACAAGGTAGGTATTTTCCGCAGGAATAGACCGTTAAGTATCTTGAGATATTTCATCACTTAAAAAGGTTGAAATTTATGGAAGGGCTGCCTTATAGCTACTCTGAGGATCTCGTAAGGAAAAACGTTTTGTCTTGCTCAACTCTTTGTTATTTAAACTATATAATGCACTTACAACTCCACTGCTTAACATCTTTAGTTCAACACTTGTTGGTAGGTGCCTCTGAGTGAGTATAGGTGCTACAATCCTAAGTACAGACAACTCTTGTTTGTTTGGACTAATACATGCTGTGCCATGTCCTGACATTGACAAAGTCCGAACATTGAAAGTTGAGTACTGGACTCTAGATTAAACAGCTGATTTGTTTCACACACATACTCCTAGGCTGTAATATGGTACAATATGCATATGCAGTAAACATGAGAGAATAAAATATGGTTTATACACCTACAATAGGGTACAGTACAATATTAATAGCAGTAATAATAACTAACAAAAGTTACAGTACAACTCTGTGGCGGGAACTCACGCGCACGTGGCGATTGTGTCGTCTGTCGGGAGTGCCACCTATCAGTCAAAGTTATAATTTCTCGAACAGACATGGCCGCAACGAACAATTGTCTGGATATTTGAAAGTCTGTAGAAGTCAAGTCTGAAGGAGAGGGTGTTGACTGTACTACATTGTGGCATTTTTGCATATGTTTATCCGTACTTTGATGAAAAGCAAATTGCATACTGATAATATGTGAAAATGATGATGAAAATGTGTTTTGCTGTCACGAGGATTGTTTGACATAGCTAGAGTTTGAAGTTTTTTTGCTTGCTATACAGCAAACTTATTCAAAGCTACATTATAGATAGTTGAGAATCAGTTTGTTTACAACTACTTTAGTATGCTACAGGTGCTTTGATTAAGTTGTGCAGTCAGGACCAAACAGTTATGAATTTTAATATTTTGTGTCGAGTTATTAAAATATTTATCATTTACCAAGTCATTAGTTAAGAATGCTTACAACGGTGTGACAGCAACCAGATGGTGCATGGAGGCTACACAAACAACCAAAGTGGTAAATCTTGAACTATGTGCGCTATAGTAATAGATTTGGTCAATTACACCACCTACATTATTTATGTATTATAGCTTATGCATTTTAGATTTTTGCTGTTGTATCACACAGTATGAGCCAGTATGCTCACGAGCTATTTCTCCTCATACTCGTAGTTGATCAGAAAATTACTTGACATAGAATTACTCCCGACACCAGTTGGAGAGCCTTGCTGAACTCATTCAACACACCAGCCCTGCTATTTTTATTTTTGCAATAATAATGTCGTGATCACACATGCTGTTTTATCTATTGAAGAAATTTTTTTATTGAAGTTACCTATCTTTAACAGAGACAAAAACTCATTTTCAAGTCAGTGCTTGATGCTCATGTGATGCATGATACCGCAGCCTATGGCTGATATCTAGAATAAAAGCCTATCTGACCACTTATGCACTCCTATCCTCCGGCAATACCTATGACATGGTCATCAAATAAAAAGTGTTACTGTGTTTACTTTTTACTTAATTAAATGCTTAGTATAAATTATCTACATTTATAATGAGCATTTATGTACATCACTTTTCCATAACGTTTAAATAATATGTATTATGTTTATTATTTTCATTTGATCTCCTAGCTTTTTTGTAAAATATTTTTTGGCTCGTTTTGATTTATTCGTGTTTTTGCACAAAAAATATGCATTTTCATATTACTCAATACAAAATGTAATGCAAAACATAATGCATTAAAAGTACGCTAACATTATTTTAATTTCATATCTTCATTTTTACTTTTATGAAAGTATCAACTCCAAAGTTTGTCATTTTATTGGTCTCAATCCTAAAAAAGATTCAATATCAAATTTTTAACATAATAACTGTCTAAAAACAAAACATAGTTATTCAAGTACCTTACATCATCTCATTTGACCAGATATATGCTTTTCGATGTGTATCTTCTAAACTTGGGAGTTCCTGAACAGACCTACAAAATATGCACCTTTATTCCATCACATGCACAATTTTAATGCTTCTATCATTATGTTAAAACATAAGCAGCTATCCATTTAATGAAAATATTGGCAATGACTAAACTAAATAGGAATATTAATCCAAAGTATAGAACACACTTATTACAGGTTACTTGTGAGTCTACCCAGTTACTTGCTTCAGCCTTCAAACTGCGTGCTGTTTTTCTCATGCAGATTTTAAAGATGCGTTGGAGCAAGGATCTGCGTCTGGAGGAGGTGAAGCGCTGTCTAAACTCAAATCAACCAGTCAAAATAACATTACAGCAGAGGCCTGAAGTCAGCGACCATCAGTTCATTGAGCAAAAGCAGCGCCACCTCCTTGCTTTGTGTCAGCGCACAATGGCACTTCCTGTTGGCAGGTGGCTATTCTTTCATTTCCATTAGCGTTTCTCCTTTGTGCTAATTAATCATCTATTTTTACAACTGTAGTTGCATTTTTTATCTTTGAACTCTGACACTTGCTAGCGCTTCTGACGGATAACTATCATGTATTATTGCTACCTGTAATACAGAGTTATTGTTTTACATTGATGACTGTATGGTAGAGGTGTTCCATGGTCAGGACACATGTCTTGTGATTAATCACTGTGCAACAGGCAATGTTATGTATCAAAGATCCAGTCGTGTGATGGTGTGTCAAAGATCCAGTCGTGTGATGGTGTATCAAAGATCCAGTCGTGTGATGGTGTGTGTGGGTCAACCAACACGATGAATTTCTATATATCAATATCAATGTTGGTTGAAATACAGTGGAAACATCAAACTGTCAATGACGTAACAGTGTTAGCATTAAAGACACAGGTGCAAAGCATGTTCTTGTCTTCTGAGAAAATACTGACATGAAAAGTATTGTTTTAATATGCCCTTTGTGAAGTCACTTTTATCTCATTGGCCATATCCACGGAATTCATCCCTGCAGAGTAGAGATAATACATGCACATTAGTGTAGCCCGAGCTCTGCAATGAGTTTATCCTTGCAGAGTAGAGATAATACATGCACATTAGTGTAGCCCGAGCTCTGCAATGAGTTTATCCTTGCAGAGTAGAGATAATACATGCACATTAGTATAGCCCGAGCTCTGCAATGAGTTTATCCCTGCAGAGTAGAGATAATACATGCACATTAGTATAGCCCGAGTTCTGCAATGAGTTTATCCTTGCAGAGTAGAGATAATACATGCACATTAGTGTAGCCCGAGTTCTGCAATGAGTTTATCCCTGCAGAGTAGAGATAATACATGCACATTAGTGTAGCCCGAGTTCTGCAATGAGTTTATCCTTGCAGAGTAGAGATAATACATGCACATTAGTGTAGCCCGAGCTCTGCAATGAGTTTAAGTTATGGAGCTGTAATACATCAAAGAACACCGAACTATTCTTTGACACAATATTTTTAATACATTCATAAACTAAATCTTCTGCCTTATTGCCTCATGAAAACTTGGTGCATCAAACCTTGCTTGATATGTCAGAATGGGAGTTTGGCTATTTAAATTTAAACTTTAAGTCAAATGATAGAATGGAATTCGTCTTTCTCCTGATATCCTTGCTGGTTTTATATTTCAAGTGGGCTAAATATTAAAGATTCTATGAATAATTTTACATTGCTGGATTTAATTTTTGAGCGGCTTTTAACTTGTTTGGCTTTTTAGATGCTGCAATAAATTAACATCGTGTTCTTTTATTTAGAGGCATGCTGACTCTGCACTGTCATAAGCCAGCATTGACAGAGACGTTACATATTCCGATACTCTGTATGTCTGGTAAGTCTTACCCGACCCAGTCATCTGTTGAGCTGAGCAATGATGCCCACAACCAGGCTGCTAACAGACTCACTGTCTGGCCTTCCTTCCACAATGGAGCCGCAGCAGGTTTGGGACTAGATAAGGATGCAGAAGTCGACACAGCATGGATACTTTACAACAAGGTCGGCTTCATCTCAGAGCTTGTTTCAAGATTAGTTGTTCAGTATCTTCAGTTTTTCATTTAAAGTGTTAGCTTGACTAATTGCAATGATAGGGTTGATACTGGAGTTGTCATCTTACAACTGTCTTTTTTTGCAGTGAATCAGAACTCCAAAGTTACTTAGGCAACTTCTTGTAAAGTCACAGTGTATACATAAATATGTGTCACTTCAAATGCTCTATGTATAGGTATGTAAATACAGTGGAACTCGGATAACTCGCCTTCGGATAGCTCGAACACATGGTTAACTCGAACGGATTTGTTTGGTCCGTTCCCACGCAATGATAAAATGCTTTAGATAACTCGACCACAACTTGGTTAACTCGAACAGTTTTTTTGCCCAACGGCTACCGAGACGGTTGTTATCGCTTTAGAATATCACTTTATTCCAAGCCATAGAGATAAACAACAATTTTTAGTAGTTCTTAGGCGTCATTATTACCACTATCGGCAAAATGTTTTCGTTAACGACTTTTCTATAGGTTTGCAAAAAATCAAATTTTACCAAACATCCGCTTGGGGATAGCCCTCCGCAAGCAAGAAGAAGTGAGGTAACCTTCAGATAAACTAAGACATATACAAAAAAAATAGAAAGAAAAATACATGTATGCCTTTTTTTCTGAGAGCAACCATCAGAACATAGCTATCCGAGCAAACGATGCAAATATTTTTGTTTTAAAAACATTAATTTCTGTTTCTACACTTAGTATTATAAGTATAATTCAACCGTTTCAGAGTTTCAACCGCGATCAGGTTTTGCCTATTTTAATCTGAAAACGTCCTGGCAGTCACATCACCTAAAACAAACAAACGAATCTCAAGTAATAAAAGGAAAATACTTATACTTTCTGATAAAAATTGTTAAAACATTACATGAGAGGTCCCTTAACTTGCAACCAGCAATCAATGCTTTTGATTTATATATAGTTTGTATATGTACTGATAAATACAATAGTACATGCACTTGTGACAGTGTTCTCATAACTTGAACGCTCTGATAATTCGAACACTTTCTCTCGGTCCCGTGAGGTACGAGTTAGCCGAGTTTCACTGTATATAGAATATCAGCTGGTTATGGATTCATGGAAATGGTTATGAGATACTAGTCGTGCAAAAGTTGCAAATACATTACAGCGCCTAACCATTGCTAGGAGTAATGGTGCTTTTAGATTCTTTATACATACCTTATAGGAGAATGAATAAATGATAGCATCTCCAAAATTATCAATTACTAGTACGCTGGTAGTCTCCTGCGCCATGAGTGATCGTCATGTATAATAACTATGTGCACAATTCTTGTTAGATGTGGAAAGATGGTAGGGTGGCGAAGGTAGTAGTGCGCTTGGCTTATATTCAGAATATCCAGATTCAATTCATGTGGACTGTCGACCCTTCTTTTTTCCTAATGCTCTTAGTAAAGTGTCGGATGGACAGTTACGGCTCTTATTATAGTAAAGATTGAATGGCTTGCACGATAAGTAGGCCTATTCATTTAGGCCAGCGCATGTCTATAAACTTAGTGTTATCATCTAAATGCTGTTTCACGATATGCAACCGATATGATAATTACTCAAAGAGCTTGTGCCACGGATTTTAATGATGCGCCAACACTCATGCGCTTATCCACTGTCAACATACCCTACTTGACTTGGTTATAAAATACCATCAGCGATTACAATAGTTTTTCTATAACTGTGAGTGCTGCATAGTTGGAATTTGAACACTCCATCATGTACTCCCTATGCTTAGGGAATTCGAAGGCACAAATCCTCTCTCTCTGTGGACACATTTCCAATCTGCCCTGTTTTATTGAAATATTTCAATACTTGAATTTCGTTTTGGCGTAACATTCGCAGATCGCTAATCAGTGGAAATTATATGTTCTGCAGGTAAAATGAATGCATGCCCTTATCTCACCACACTTCTGTCAACAGCAGTTGAGTTTTTATTGTTATTCGAAATGTTGTAACATAGGTTAAGGGAGACTGTAGGAATTTTTGTAATGGAATGTCCTTACACAACTTTTCTGAAAGATGTATACTCGCATCTGACTTCTAAAGGATAAAGATGTATACTTGCACCTGACTTCTAAAGGATAAAGATGTATACTCACATCTGACTTCTAAAGGATAAAGATGTATACTTGCACCTGACTTCTAAAGGATAAAATGCTGCGAAAATAGCTGCTAAAAATTACCGTAAAACCTCTATTTGAATGCCATGGTGCTTTATTTTTCAACCCTTTCCCTAAAGCGGCACTATATTAAAGGTGGCATTTAAATAAATGGCGGCGGTGTATTTTTCAAATAAGTTGTCAGATTTTCGGAAGATAAATTTAACCCTTTTACTGGCGAAGCGAATGCTGTCTATATTTTGCGCTCTCCTTTAGGCAGAGCGCAAACCTAACCCTAACCTACGCCTAACCCTTTTGGATGCAAGAAATCTGCTGTGGCTTGCCTCCAAATTGTCGTAGATCTCTAAATAAATATGTAGGCATTGGGAAGCTGAGAAATATTTCTACCAGTTGATATTGCTTGCAATTAACGTGCGATGATATTTGCTGGAGCTTTTAATTTTTTGTTCAATTCTAAATTTGAAGACACACTTTTACTTTAGAACTATAATTAACAATATTGCATAAAAGTTCGTTGCATTCATTAATATGTTTGCCACAGTTTGCAGTCAAAACTGGCTTGTTATGTGCAATAGAAGAGGAGTTATGAGCGTCGATCTATAGCAAACCAAGTTTAGATAACTGCAATGACGCTATCAAATAATATGCTATAAATTTGCAATTTTATAAGTTATATAAGGATAATATATCAAATGCTACAAATGTATATTCAAGAACAGGTGACATAAAAACCATAATTATAATACATGCATGCAGAAACGAAAATTAACAATTTTGAAACACAAATATTTGCATCGTTTGCTCAGCCAGTTGTGTTCTGATTGTTGCTTTTGGTTGGAAACATTTCTTTTTCTGGCTGTTCAATACCTTCCATAGTGTCTTCGGATCTCAAATCTTTCTTGCATAGCTTAACTAGTGGATATTAGCATTCAAACGAGGTTTTTTACAGAGCAAAACTTACGTGTTGCTTTTAAAATACGTTTTGCGCAAATGATGACAAACCTTTAGCTGCATGCGTTAGGCACAATTTATAACCTCAAAATAGTAGTACAGATTCATATGTTTGATACAGTTATTAATTATTTCTATGGTATTGCTTTCAAAGTTTTTATGAAAAAATTTAAAGTTTTCGAGTTAGAAAAAAGGACTTCGATTCGAACAGAAACAATGAAAGAATTAATTGTTATTAATGTAACCGAGTCATTATTAGTACGATTTTGTGGGTACTTTCCATTATGGGTTCATTAAGATCAAAGAATGTCAAAGTGGCAGTCCAATGAAGGTTGCGTTCAATTAAAGGGTGGCGCTCTATTTTCCAACCCTCTTCCTATAGTGGCCGTTAAATACTGGTGGCGGTTAAATACAGGTGGCGTTTAAATAGAGGCTTTACGGTAGTTTTTTTGGCAACATTATATCAGTATTACACGTTTATGACAACACTTCAGGCAGCATCAGTTTGAATGTGCACCACTATGGCTGCACTGTTTTAATAGGAGACACATAGAGTTAACTCTTGATTGTAATTCTTATCATGTTTAGATGATTCAAGTGACTGTAATGAATCACACTGCCATAATCATGTACATGATATGCCTATCATTTTTTACTGATATTTCTTAATCGCATTTCTCTTTTCTTCTAACTAAGCTCATTATAACTTTTATGTCTCACGTATCCACCTCTCCTCTGTCCACTCTTTTTTAACCTGGTCAGTCTTTCACTGTTACTAAATCCCATCAATGGAGAGTAAGGGAGACAGATTTAGTCATTCATTTGAACAACAAGCAAGTGTCCCTTCATATGCCAAAGAGCCTGTCACCTGTAACACTAATCAAGCAGTACTTGAGTAATTACCTCAGTTTTTCAAATGAATGACATTCTCTGTGTACCATGTCAGTTGGTAACTGGACTTTTGGGCGACAGTCAATAGGGCGACAGACACTTGGCGACATTTTCGGTTCGAAAGGCGACTGCTTCAGACAGAAGGGCGACACGGCGGACAAACCAGCGACACTTCCAGAATAAAGGCGACAAATTGGTTAGTTGTTTTGTTGAAAGCTATGTAATGTACTGACAAACTATGAGATTCTGTCGTCGTGTGCTATGCTTACGTATATTTTTGAAACATAGCCTTGACAGTGTTATTGTTTTCTTTTTACGGACTTTTTTATAAATCGAAATAGTAACATGTATTTTTAAATGCCATTGGTGGGATTTCTCTGATTATGCTAGCCCAGACATTTAACAAAATATTGAGGCTATTTTTATAAAAAGATCATCTAGCTTGGTCTATTAAAAGACCAAAACTAGTTTTTGTATCAACATGTTTGTTCAAAACGGTTCGAAAAGTCACGTTCTCGGCTGAATTGTCGACAATCTTGTCTCTGATTGTTGAAACTTTAGAGTTATCTCACCTCGAGAAGAAATTGTTTTATGGTTTTGATCGTCGAAATTCAGTAGCCTGGGCGAGAAGTTTGCCCTTTGTGTGAGATGAAAAGACAATTCCTTATTATTGTGATTTCTCATTTACTTGTGGAAAGAAAGATTTCCTTATCGTTGTTTCTTTACAATTATGATAATAATCCAATGTCATTTTAATGCAGACTCAATAGGCTAAATTGCGATTTACAGTGATCTATTTTTGTTGAGATTTTATTTGAGTATGAATAATTAAGGCTTTTTCTGATAGGTGTCTAAAATATACCTATCTATATTTTACTAACTTCTTTAACTTGTTGCAAGAAGACTAAACAGTATCGCAGAAAGCTTACGGAGAAATGATCCATTCCAAAGCATAAAAATCAACCGGTCTTGATGTCATGTTACCCTTAGAGTCACTTAAGATATTTGACCGAATCACCCTTGTCACAGATCCCGATGGCACACACAACTTGTCGTTTGAGACAATGAGGAGTGAGCAGCACCTCAATGACCTTTGTGTTATATACTCAGTTGCAGGTTAATGCTGCCATGTGCCACATCATATACTATATATTTTGCATTTTAACACGCACTATGAATCTTTTTTATACATGACTATTTTAACAAAGGACAGACTTCAGAAAAAATTCGAAGACAACATAACAGGATTTAATATTTTGAATTAATACTGCTGTCAGAATTGTTGCCTGTTTGTCCGCTATGTCGCCCTTCCGTCTGAGGTTGTCGCCTTTTGAAGCAAAAGTGTCGCTTAAGTGTCTGTCGCCCTATTGACTGTCGCCTAACCGTCCATAATTCATGTCAGTTATCAAAGCTTTACCTGCAAAGCATATAAACATGTGGTTCTTGTTTCTGGTTCAAAATTAAATGCACAAGTATTGACTCTTGAGTGGTATTCTTGTTGTATTTGTTAGCCACGGCTTATTGAAAAGCCTGAGATGAACCTGATCAGTGAGCACGCTGGATTCCTATTTGCTCTCGGTATAAATGGATATTTAAACAACTTGGCTCGTCTCAGTCTCCATGACTATCTTATTAAGGTATGTCCTTAGTTTACTTGCAGTACTGCCCCTGTTTATTTGACAGCCATGTTATATACCTCCTTAATGTATCTTCCCATAGAATACCGTATATATTTACTCAATAGCTACAAAGGGTGTGTGCACACCTAATGTTTAAGTTTTCATGTTCATTTTTAAGGTGCTGGTCTATTCACTAATTAATTATCATCATTTAACAATTGTCAACTGCATCGCGTAAACCTTCAATTTTGAGCTACTGCCAGAGGTTATACATTATTCAAAAGCTTTGGATCTCAGCTTGAAATTGAGCTCAAAGATAGCTCGCTTACTATTGGAGGAACAATGTTTGAAACCATTATATCGAACAGAACAGTTTTTTTATTTGCTTCCAAAAGCAGTGCGCTGAAATGTAATAACATCGTAAAGATATGAGTCGGGAGTTATTTATAATTAGATTTAGCATGAGACATTTAAATTCATTATGATGTTGTACACTTACTATTAGAGACTAATAATTTTAAAACAAATATGTATCATGGTGAATAATAATTTCAGACTGCTTATAGCAGTCACGGAAATTAAACTATTAGAAAGATTCACTCGTTTCGGTGTTCTTTAGATGAATCTCCTGAACCATAAACTAATCCGTCCATTACCGCGTGTTTCTAAGCTATGCTAAGACTATTCCAACTTTTACCATGGTCAAAATTTAAACTGAAAAAAGGAGTAGAAGTTTTTTTATTCAAATGATTGCCATTCAAGTGATTTAGCCCATTTAAATCAGTCAATATTGATCACATAAGCGATACTGAGTATATTCATCATCAGCCACCTAGAGGGGAAAACTTATGGTCGGTATACATGCCAAAGATACATGCCGTCACACTGTAAAGTGTTAATTATCGCTCAGTTTATCACGTCACTTATCATGTCACTTTGCAAAAGAACATGGGAAGTGAGAAGGTTACTCATGTAACCAATCATTCCTCCGAAGATATCAGTAAGGACATTTTCATATGCGTTAAACTTGTAGGAGACAATAACTCGACATGTTATCTTCTCTTTCAAAACATCTACGGATCATAGGCTAGAATTTAGACTCAGTGTTTATAGTAACAAAAAAATGAGCAAAACTTAAGTCGCTCTGCTCTTTGTTGGTATGGAGACACAGAATTCGTGTTCACACGTTTTATTGTTTTCATTACAGATGTTTAAAAAATCTCCAACTCTAGTTTTTAGCTTTATTTCAAGCATAGATTTGTATGAAAAGGTTTTCAAGTTTGATGCATCAATAATATCTGTATTGATTGAATGGAGCGCTGCTCTTAAATGGCTTTATAGCAAAAATTGAATCACATTTTGACAACTTGCCGTTGGTTGTTGTTGCTACCAGTTTGAATCTGCCATGACTTTTTGACACTATCTTTAAATGTTTTCCTTTCTCGTATCTAGATTGCAAGTACTGGGTTTAGCGTGGTTCTAGAAGTACGAGGTTTGCATTATTATATTCTGCGCCATTTTATCCTCAATTTTTCTGTACATGGCATCTACATGTATATGTACTTCATCAAACTAATTCCAGCTATTAAGATAACTTTTACAAAATGTATAAGGCTTACAACATCATTACGTCGGTGTTGCACCGCTGTGAGAGTCGGTGTTTGTTGTTACATTTTATCTATTTTTTAAGTTTTTACATTTATATAGTAGTTTAGCAACCTTTCTATTATTTCTAGATTTCATGCTGCCGGTTGCTTTTTATAGGGCCATGAAATGACTGCCATTGGAATACTTCTTGGTCTCTCAGCATCTATGTAAGTCAGTACTTCTCTAAAATGATTTTGGATTTGGTTTGCAATGGCACTTTTTATTTCAAACCTTGTCTCTTGTATTCATCCTAAAAGTTTATTTAATGTAGCGCAATAAAAGCTTAATGTCATCTCACAAACCTCAAAATTCGAGATTTAAAAGCAACTTTCTTGTTGTTAAACCGATTTACTACCTTAAATGGTAATTTATGTGTGCCACGCTGTTTAAAAATATTTGATTTTGATATTTTGGGCTTGTGACGCAAACAGATTTAGTTATTTTCATCTTTTTAGTAAGCTACTACTGCTCGCTGCTCTTGCGTTTTGAAATTTAAGGGAGTAAATTAGTGTGGCTTACGAATTTTTGTAGTAAACAATATTATGTGCTCCTGATTTTAGGAGGGGCACGATGGATATAGCCACTGTTAGACTGCTGACCATACACACACCCTCGCTGCTACCTCCCTCTTCTACCCGACTTGACATAGCCCACAGCACTAAGATAGCTGCACTCGTTGGCCTTGGGCTCGTCTACTATTCCAGTGCACACAGGTTTTTCTTCCTCTAATTTGTTTCACTTTTTTGTAATCTATTTATATACATGTGCGATCTCCCATTGTGCCTTCTTACGCCGTGGTGCATGTTACCCAAAGAATTTGGAGATTGAAATTTTTGGTCTCAACAAAATTTAAATAAACAATTCATGAATATGGATTTGGAAAAACGTTTGTCTAAGCTCAGCAACTACGCATAACATACAACTCTGGAATGGAAACACTGGTCCGCCTGTTGCTCAGTGTTGGCCAAAATGTAAGAGAATACAATTCCTAATTTTATAAAAAATATAGGTGCAGTAAACCCTTGCCATACGACATTAATTCGTTCCAGTGTTGTCATCGTAAGGCGAAAATGTTGTATAGAGGGGCATAGAAACCAATAGTAATTATCTAATGCAAACACCCCCTTGTAAAAAACGTCAAAATTTCTTATAGGTACTGTACATATTAGAAGTTAGTAACAAAATAGTGTGTTAACTTTAGTAACTATAATTACCTACAGTAACTTTATTGTACATGTATTTAGTGGTTATGATCTGCAATAAAATGTAACATTATAATGTACGATGTGCAGTATGTATCATGGGGAGTTCTTACCCTGAGCTAGATGTAGAAATATAAGTGTTGAATTTAACTTAAATGAAAAAGTTAAGTTTTAGTATGTATTTTACTAAACTGTGATTTTTCATCGTCTAAAATTTTATCACCTATCTGTTTCCGGTTTCGTTTTCACCGTCACTTACAAGGAATATCTTTGAACTTGAGAGAGAGCAAACACCGTATCTCTTTCAGACGTTGTGGGAGGGATTTTGGCGAATGGCGTATCGGCATTTTTGGTATTCTGACTTATTCAGCACACCGACTGCCAAATTTGAATTTTGAGAGATGTTTTTGTTGATATCATATGGCAAAAAAAGTTGAATGACAGGGGTGAAAAAACATCTTGTTCCACTAGGCGAAAACACCATATAACAGGGTAATCGAAACCCTGGGATGTATTGTAATTGTTTGCTAAAATTCATGACTAGTCTATTGAGCTGCTATTAAGTGTCTATTAAACATTCAATGAACAGGACGCCATATTCCTCTTATAGTTTACTGTGCGGCGTATGAAGTAGGATTATGCCATGTGCACCTTATTTTTAATCATGAGTTATTTATTCGTCGAATGATCTTCCACTATACAAAAAAAAGACGTGCTGGCAGTGGCATGATTTTCCACATAAGGTGACTTTAATAGAACTTTGTTTCCTATTGTTAAATAACGAAAGATATTACCTCTGATAAAAATGTTGGTAGTTTGCTATCCACCTAAAATTCTTTACTATTATATAGCCTAAGACTTCAAGTCTATTGTGGTTACCATGTCTCTGCAAGCTGTATTGTATTGAAATTTAGCAAGACAACTAATTGGATCATTATTATTACTATTGTTACACAAGACACATTCAGAAATGTCATATTTATTGTCACACCACTATGTAGGCTTAGACTAATTTTATATAATCAATAATGTAATTGCATAGTCATGCTCTAACTAAACTTACTACGGGCCTACTAGCTTTTTATTCGTGTATTTTATTTCATTCTGCTTCTGTAATCAGTTTTTCTTTTGTGTGTGTGGATATATTTGTCTGATTGTTGCACATTTCGTATGCATTTGACCTTGTATTGACCTACGTATCAATTTATTTTATCAGAGAATGATTTATTTTTTTTTCAGCTTGACTTTTGAAACATTTTTTAAATATCCCTGCTAGTACACAATTTATTCTCTTAGAACTTGTAACAAAGGTATTTTTAAACTTTTATTTTGTATGAACTGTGTAAAAATTTACGAGTATGTCTGCTTGGCTTTGATTTTACTGCCTGTGTCTTCAGAAGCTTGTCACTAGATGAAGCATTTATTTGATCAGCTTTATATTGTGTTAACACGCATGAAGTCTTTAGCATGGCTATAAAGTAATTTCTCTTTCTCCGTTACTCTAACAAATTTTTAATCCATAAAAGTTTAACTACTACTTGCAGGCACATTGCTGGTGTGCTACTGCATGAGATAGATCATACACCTGATATAGTGAGCAAGGGCGTTACAGATGACAGAGAGAGCTACTCACTCGCTGCTGGTCTTGCATTAGGTTGGTGATCTACTTTTATAAATCTGTGTTCTACTTGTTAGGTCATAGGTTTTTTCAGTGTTTCACAATAGTACCTTCCGATATCTAGGCAGCCTACTCAGCTGTCTACCTTACTTGAATAGCTTTGCCATTGCTCTGTCACGCTCTTCTTGTCGGTCATGGAATCAATAAGCTTAATAAACTTGTTTCATCAATACGTTTTTACTCTATCAGAAAGTATCAATGGGAATGGCAGATGAAGACTTTTTGTGAATAAAAGGGTATACTATTGTGTGACTGTTTATAAAGTTTAGATTCTATAGGGTGTTTTCACATAAAATAAATCTTATCGGTTTTAGTCTAGTAGTTATCTCTAGGAAAATGTGAAAGTTATGTGAAGAAAAGAAAACATAGAACAAGCCCAAGTGGAAAGGCTGGATGTGGTAACTAAAGAGCAACGTCAAGAATATCCATATAACTACAAACATATAACAACAAATATATGTATAAAAAATGTTAATTTAAATTTGATATAGCCTAGGTTAAATTAGCTCTGTCTCTGTTGCCACCTTCATTTGTACATTATTTCCCTCCTGAATTGCTATGGCCAACCCTTCTTTCGTCCATCCTTAACGTAAAGGCAAAGTGACAAGAAAAAACCTCGTCATAGATTATTACTTAATTATTTCAGCTGTTCACATATAATTTGCATTTTGCATTTTTTTTTTTCAAGTTTTATAAAATGCATCGTGAATTTATTGATATCTGTTTTAGGCATGGTTATGATTGGTAAAGGAGCCGATATGATTGGTCTGCATGATCTGAATATAGCTAATCGACTTAATTTGCTGATGACAGGCGGTCACAGGTCAGCTGATATGGTATGTGGCTGGTGTGGATGCTGTAGCATTGACATCTATATGAAGATTCACATTCTATCTTCATTTAAAAGGAATCAAACTGACCTACATGTTGCTATTACCTTGATAATTAATGAACAGAAAAGCATTATTTTGCTCTAGGTATTATCTGGGAAGCTTTTTCTAATTACCGTACATCCTCACATATAAGCCGATTTTAATATGCAAACATTTTTATCATGTTTTACCATATTCCAGCGGGATTAAAATCAAATGAAAGGACATTATGCTAAATAAATTTCAACAACTACAACTCAAACCATGCCAAGCATGCAGCTTGTAGCCTTTACCTACAGTTTGTTTTATGCAGTAACGGTGGCTTGTACTTGAAGAAAAGCCGCATGTGAAGAATTATTGAAAAACAAATGCTAGAGAATCGGTGAATTTAGCCTTTTTTGTCCAGCTTTTGTTCTTACGGTAAGAGCGTGCGCACTCACGCCAAGCAGATTTTGTTTGATAATAGTATGCTATGACGACTATAACAGTCTGGTTGGTCATGTGCATGATCGCGTGCGTTTTACGCGCATCACGTGCAATATTATTAGTTACTGCAAGATTCATTAGTATCGATAGTAACATTAAACATTTTTACCGAAGAAATGTCTACCCGGCAAAAAGGAAATGAATGCCTTACCCTGCTTCATTTAAACTAAAAGCAGTAGGGACTGCAAATGAAACAAGCAATGTTGAAGCAATCAACAACTTTGGAGTGGATGAGGACTATATTAGAAAATTTTTTACCGAAACAAGCAAATGTTCGATACAATCAAATATTTGACATGTCACATTGGCACATGTAAATTATCCTAACATTGGATCATGTACATCATCTGATACCATGAAAAGGCCACAAATGTGTTGCAGAATGAGTTCGAACACTTTTTTGCCCTCTCCGAAACATGCTCAACTTATCGGGGTTGGCAAGGGGAGCATGTTCCGAGTCAGACGACTTACCACCATTACTATAGCTGCTAAAATCAAACACTTACACTACTACTATTGCCCGATAAATAGTCATTGTTCATTAATAGTCAATTCAAATAAGAAGTCTGTTGATCTACAATTCATAAAACCTATGTAGCTGTGATTTGTCTGATCATCGGGAAGAACAAATACATGTAGCCATAAAAAAGTGCTTTTGTAAAGTGAAACTAAACTCAGCGGGAGATGCTAACATGAATTCCATTGGCTCAATGAAAACAGGTGATTGGTTCTTTTCAATTAAACGGAGGCACGATGGGCTAATTGTACAACTACTCACCGATCAGAAACGTTTTGTTCGAAGCTTACAAAACTCGCTCCATTTCCGCGACTTTTTGCTTTGTTAAGTCTGTATGTCCGTATGGCGTGTTACGATTTATAGGGGCAGCTTATATGCGAATTCTTATGAATTGCCCGATTTCAGGGTTGTTTTCATAGGGTCGGCTTATATATGGTATACGATAGTTCTGATGGTACGAAATAGCTAACCACATTGTTGTATGTTAGCCGAATTTGCTGTCTTGCGTTCTAGTCCATTAATTCATTTATTTATGAAGTATTATAGCTTCAAGTTTGAATTAATCATCCTGAATTTCTATCAATTGATCATGTCATTTGAATGAGCATACCGTTTTCTTTTTTGTAATAGAAGGGCTTCGAGTAGAATCAGGTAACTTTAATAGTGGCTATTAGTTTGTTATGGAACTAAACAAAAAATTCATTTGGTCCAACATTTTGTTACAAGTTGGTTGCACAGTATTGTGACCAGCTTACAAGTTTTATTTTTACATTTGAAAAAATCAATAGCTGCTTAGCGTTAGTGAGCATAAATCACTGCAAATTATTTATAGTAAATAGAAACCTACCAACCTAAAAAAAACTTATCATTTCCTTTACAAGTATTGTTAGGTGGCAAGCAGTTACAGATTGCGACACAAAATATTTGTTGGAACACTATCAGTTTATGTTATTTTGTGCCGAGTATTTCAAAGCTTGAGCTGTATTATCAGATAGGATTATGTATTCAGGCATGTATTCATGCCCAATAATTTCACTATGTTCTAAATACAATAATTTTATAATATAGGTACGCCGACAGATTTGGGTGTTTTTAATAGAAACGATGCATGCTTCACATTTGTAAAGCATTGCATTTTCATATTTAACTCAATTCATCTGATTATTTTTTAGCTTGCGCCTTACAGAACTTATACTTTTTACAGTAATTTTGGGAAGTTGATTAACTCTTTCACTGCAGAATTCTTCGCTAATTCTGATGTAATTAGTTCATGCCAAAAATCTTTTGATTGACCTGCACTCAGTAATGTTGCTGTAAAAGCTAGAGCTTCTGCTGTAGAGATTTAATCTAAAGTTCTTTTGGAATCAGCAGAAAATTCTGCACACGACTCCATGTATTTGACAAACAAAAGCCATGTTTAATATTTTTTAGGTAAGGCCCAATGTTGAAGAATTTTACTAGCAGAAATACATTTAAGTCACGGTTCTTCTATCCTAACCTTAAAATAGAGAAATATTAAAAATCGCTATATTATGCTGTACATTTAGAGTACGAAAAACTAATCTGTTAGTTTCTTTTTTGGCTAATTGATAACCCAATAACCTGAATTTAATGTAGCAAAATTTCGAGTGGATCTGTTAACTCTGCGCTGCGTGATCAATGTTTCTGTATAGGTACTAAGGCAAGCCGTTATCAAGGCTTTCTGTAGCAAAAGAGTTAAGACTACATATTTTTGGCATATACTATTGCAGTACAGCACACGCCCTATGATAAGGATATGCTAAAAATCTATACTCATTTTTCATATCAACCTTATATTGAATGCCGGTATTAAAGTGTTCTTGGCTCCCTATTTCTACACATTTTAAATTTGGGTTGTTATGAATGTAAAAGACATCTGCAAAAGAAATATCTGGTCTCAGAATAATAGTTTTTATATTGAACATAAACCCTTGGTTTCTTGTCATAGCTACTCATCACTTCAGGTTATTCCACTTTTATTGCTGTGTTCTGGAATATCTTGGCCAGAAGCTTCTCTCACCGGCCTTCGTTCAACTCACTCCATTTTTCACCACCGCTTCTCCTGGATTTTTATGTTCCATTTGAGCCTTAATAAATTTCTTCTAATTTGCTTCAAACTCTAGATTAATCTCAATCCAAATCCTGTTTTTTGAACTTTTGAATGGTTGCAAAGCTTATTATACTCGTTTCATAGATGTTATGAGTTGTGTATATGTAAAACCTGTCATCGATGTTGTGACCCTACTTTCTGTGTAGTCAAAGGGCCCGCAAGGCGCAACAAGCAGAGCTAACAGTGAGCAGGTGTTTGAAGGAGAGCTCATCAATGTAGATGTAACAGGAGCAGGTGCTACTATTGCCCTTGGCCTCACCTACTTCAACACTAAATCTAATATTGTATGTGATTGGCTGAAGCTCCCCCAAAGTCAGTACCTGCTAGAGTCTGTGCGACCTGACCACCTCCAACTCAGGGTACATTCACATCTAGTTTCTCTGTTTTTGCTTGCAAGCTACACTTGTAGTTCTGATTCGAAACAACATACCTTAGCTGTAAGTGGAGTGTTATTTTGCTCATATCTCTGTATATCACATATATATATATATATATGTCTGTTGTCTCTCATGTATGAGCCGACTCATGACAAACCGCCTAAAAATGAGAAATTGTGTAATAAAAAATCCCATATTTCAGCTAATCAAATGCTATGGTGTGTTGTTGTGGTGAGTAACAACTGAGTACCGAAATTCATGGCATTGGTAAAGGGGTTCATCATCAAAGCATAGCTAAATCTTTCTAATGCAAAAAATACCGTAAATGTTTTTTGTTTTTTAAGGTGTTCACCTTTGAAAGTGGTCGCGCTATGATTAGGTGATTAACAAAACAAAATGGTGATATCCAGAGTCAAGTTGAAGAGATGTGCTAGATGTAATCATGTTGTATTTTATTTAGCATACAGTTGAAGTTAAAAGCTGACTAGCAACCAAATTTACATTACAGGTATTTGGTATTAAAAGATTTACCATGTCTTACTCTGTTGTGTTGTAGGTTCAAAATATGTGGAAATGTTATTACAAGCTCTTAAAAGCTCAAAAACGAACAGTTTAAAAAATGACCACCCGTTGGAATCCCTTTATTTCGATGACGAACTCAACTCAACGGGGTAATTGTTTTGAAACGTGGTGTTATCATGTGAAATGAAAGGTCAATAAAAGGCTCAATATAAAACGTCTCATAGCTCTAGTTTATGACAAACACTTCAGGTTTTACCGGAAAGCCTTTATTCAATATAGATGCTCGCTGCTTTACAGTTTCATTTCAGTTTGGTTTAATCATCTAGTGGTAATCTGATCATGTGACCCATACTTCCTGCCAAATAGCGCGAACAATTTCTGCAGCATTTTCCAACCATCACAGGTGACCAACAGGCTCCTAATGTTTATCAAATGATGATGTGCTCTCCTCGAGCTAAGATTAATAAACTAATTTTTATGCTAGGTCTTGAGATATCAGTGCTCAAATTGACAGCATTACAATGATGATGAAGTAGACGCGTAAGGACAATAGACATGGTTTTATTGAATGAGTGAAGTTTATTTGTGAAAATATTTCGACGAATAAGGTGGCATGAAAGTGTAAACAGAAGCGCTTCGTGCTCAACTCCATCCCATTTTAGCTGTTTTGAGAGGGATTCCAACCTGCGAAGTTTTCGTGATGGCTGCGATTAACTGTTCGTTTTTGAGCTTTTAAGAGCTTTTAATCACATTTCCACATATTCTGAACCTACAACACAGCAGAGTAAGACATGGTGAACCTTTTGATACCAAATAACTTTAAAGTGAATTTTGTTGCAAGTCAACCTTTAATATTAGAATTAGCATTTTTGGAAGTAGGCCTACCGGTAACTTTATTTAAAGCCATCTCATTGTTTATGTCTGTTTGACTGCATAAAATATCGGTGATGTTACATGATTTAAGAACTTGTGCCTGGTCATTTTACTTGAGTTAGACTAGAGTTAGGTACTCATATGCTGACTTCCCGTTTTAATGAATTGTTTTTCTGGAGTTGTAATATCAGCTAACACGTGTCAATATTCAGAGATGCACTCGTAAACTTATTAAAATATAATAATGACATCCATCGTATTATCATCAATTTATCAGAAGTATTTATAAAACTGAGGGATATACGCATTTGTAAAATTCTATTGTCATAAATAAACGGGTTGCATATACGATACCATTAGCATGATGACTTTGAAGAGCCCAAGTATCAGGCCATTTTGTGAAATTCGACAACTCTTTTTTTGAACAAGTTCAATTGTTTCTTAAGTGGTAAGCTCCTCCCTCCTACAGTTCACTTTTGGTATCACAATTTCCACTCTTTCCATCAATCTGATATTAGCAAAAGGGTGAAGATCTGGATCATACCTACTGATAGCATCACAGCTGATTAGGGGATAAATGGAGTGCTTAATTCAGAATTTCTATAAAGTACCGATCAAGATCTTCAGTGTTATTAATAGTTTGCAGAGTTAAATATATCATGTGTCATATTTCTTTGATTGTACTTCGGCTGCATTAGCAAATTATGGCTCTTTGCTAAATGCAAGGAATATTCCTTGAGAAGTAATGAGTGAAAACTGTCTTTCTAGGCTTAGTATGAATGGACTAGTTTTTCGCGGTTGTTATTTTGTATATTTGCCTACTTATTGTAAACTTCATAAAAAGAAAAATTCATTTATCACAACCACATTTTCATGTGCTTAACACACATTCTTGGAACTCTCAAATTGCTAACAGTAAATTGTTCTAGGAGTATTGTATTCCAAATTAAACCAGCATTGACTGCACACCACTGTTTTTTGACAAACGTCTTGGATTGTTCGCAATCCATAATATTAAGGTAGTCATAGACAAGTAGGTAGTCAGTGTTAGAATCCTGCTTTAACTTTGGTAATTCTACTGTTTAGTAATAACTGTTTAGCAATAATAACGGTCGAATAGTTAAACAATTTTTATCTGTAGACTTTAGCCCATGCGCTGGTCACGTGGGAGACTGTGCTACCAACTGTGGAATGGGTTGAGAGTTATGTTCCCCCTATTGTGGCTCAAAATGCATTCAAACCATCTGGTAGAAATGACAATTGCGATGGAATTGATTTGGAAACTCACAGGTAGGCTAGGATGTATTCTTGGCAAGTAATTCATCAGCCCAGCTAAATAGCTTAACTGTTCAACTGTCTGCATATGCAGGTAAGGCTATAATCACCTCTCATAAGCCTGGTTCACGCTGAATTTTATTTAAACACAATATTGATATTAAACTGGGGAGACTGCGTGCGTAAACACTGCATGCGTAAACATTCGCATATTAGATGTATGTCTGTAGCGCATGGCAAATGGAAATGTTTGCTGTTGTCAAACTTTTTTGTCGAACCAATGTTAACCTTGTGAATGTTAGATGCAATCTCTGTGGATGGAGTCGCTTTGTATTTGTTAAATTAAAACGTACACATATGTTAAATATTAAGAACATTTAAAGATAAGCTTATCAATAATAAGCTATATTGTAGCAATTTAATTTTTATGGTGTTCCAACACGCAACTGACTATGCAAACATTTCAAAGGCAAACTATTTGTAGTTTTGCTCCTGCCAAACTAATATTCATGCAAATGTTACATATTTATCTAAAAAGTATCTTTGCTGTTAAGTCTTGCTGTGTAGTACTTTCAGTCATAAAGGTCAAAGGTGTGGAAAAACAAACTCATTAGTACGTTGCTTCTCTTGAGGTTAAAAACATTAGCTTAAACGTTGTTCTCAAATTTTGCTGTACTCTACATAACAGCAGTCGAGATAATACAGTGTTGTTTTTGGATGTTTTTGATGAAAAAGTGTCACTTTCATAAAGTCGCCTATCATGCCTGTCTTCTTTACTAACCTTTGTCCTCTTCGCATTCTTTGACGATATCCATGTCATGTTTAATATGTTATGAATGACAACACGGATCTAAGCCATATTGGCTGTTGAAACACTTGTTTACAGCCTAATGTTTTGTGCGCACCCTTAGCACTGAAAGTCTCAAGTACTTTGATAATATGGTACCCAATATTTTTACCAAGTTTGGTTATAAAATCTTCACTTATTTAGTTAAATCAATAGGATATGAAAGTCTGTCAACAAATAACTGCTTTACGCACAGTTGGGAGTTATCTTCTCCTAAAGTAATTGTACGTAGTGAGAGTTCACTTGTCCAACAAACATTAATTGTCGTGGTTTTATCGTTATGATTTTTCAGCCGTTTACTAATGTTTCGTAATCTATAAATTAATAGGAAGTAGATGGTGGTCTTACACCAAAAGTATCTAACACCCCAAATAGTTTCATACTTGAATACCTTAAAGTTTCACACTTTAAGATTAATGAAGCATAATTTGTCAGGAAACCTCTTTGTTTCGGGGTGTGCTACCTTTCAGATTTGTGATATGTACCTGTGGTTTGTGAAAACTACTAAAAAAAGTTATAATGATTTGTTTGTTAAAATGATTTGTAATAAGTACATGGAAAGCTGACCCATTGCCATATTCTACGTTTATTAAAGGGCTAACAACAGGGACTGGCTTTGCAAGAATTATTTTTGCTTTTGTCACTTTATGTTAGTTTTAACTCATTGTAGTCTCTATTCGCCGGAAGACTGGCATCCAATTGTATTACATGTAGGCCTCTCAGCTTTTTATGGCTACATGCCTGATATGGCTGTTAGAAACTTCTCAACTCCTTTGAGTTTTGTTATATTTCATATCTTCAATTTGTGAGATAAATTACATCTGCTACCCCTGTTCTTCCTCAGTAAGTTACTCCGATTGAGTCTATTTCGCACATATTTCTGGTGCGAGAAAAGCTTATCTTTTGCTTTATTCATAGTTCTAATGCGTTTGTGTGTATAAGAATTTACTAGTCTAACTATTTTAAACAGCACAAAATTTAGTTCCTATAGCTGTCAGGTTTCTTAAAAGTTGTCACGATGAAAACCCACTTTGCTATTTTTCTTATTTCTTACTTTTTATACATGGTATTAAGGAAACAGATCATTCTAGTTTCATGTGTTCGTCTGAATAGCTTTGACATGGTTTGTTAAGAATTGATTGTCAATCTTTCTCTTATTCCGGATGGGCTTATGTTTTGAAAATGTGAAAAGCTTTCAAGGTTTTATGAATTACGAGTATGACATCTGGTAACTTGGGAGCATATTGCTCTCTGTGGTCATTAAGATGTTTTGCTATTTCAGTCAGGCATACTGCTACATCATCAGCGGCAGGTGTTTTGCCGTAGGACTCAGGTTTGCTGGATCCTCCAATAAAAGTGCCTATGACACTCTAGTAAGTTGTCTTCTTTATATTCTGCCTGTTTGCATTATTTACCGTCATGCAGAAAACATTGACAACTTGGTGTTAGAGCATTTGCAATGTTTGAATTCTACAAAATTATTTTTAGGTAGCACTCTAGTGTTGACATGTTACATTGCAAAAAGGCTCCAGTATATTAATTATATGTATATATGTCAAAGTATGCCTCCAAGCAAGATAGTCTTCCTTAACTCACTGCTTGTAGTTTGTCATGGAAGAATTCACTCATCATGTTAGAATGTTACCTTGCTGGTTGGATAATAAAAACTTCAGATCTACAATAAAAGGAAGTGCTTACAGTGAAAAAATACTTAATATAATTTTTTACTACAGAGTGCTAGTCAACCTCTGAGTCACATCGAATGCTAAAAATGTTTATTCCGAGAGCCGCGTATTTACGTCAAGCAATATTAAATAATACAGATAAGTTGTGAGCTGTTTGCTTTGGACGATCATCCCATATGCTGTAGAGAAGTCATTATTTGGGCCTTGTTAGCTCACTTACGATCAAAAGTTCACAAAAGGCCATTGGTAGAGTTTAGAATCCGGTAGAGTTTGGTAATTGCTGTTTTTTTGCAAGCACCTTATTTGGCTTTCAGTAAAATAAATTGTTAGGAATCTCAAACTGGCAGGTGTTCTGTATCATTGTTTTGAATTTAGTGACTTGAAAATGTTTTTCAACTGGCCTTAAACTATGTTGATCAACCTTGAGACAAGTATCAAACTGTGAGTCACTAGAAGTAGTTGAGACTAGGAGCTTTCTGATATAAGCCATGAATACTTAAACTGCCCATTAATTTATTCTCAAAGGATATTAAGCCATGCTCCGTCTGGAATGCCGACCAATAAAGCAGCAAAATGTGTCTGGCCTTTTTTTCCATCAAATAGATAAGATTTGTAGTTTTATTGTAAAGATGAAATGTGAAACATACTGCAGCGACAAGACTGTTGTGTTGTCTGGTCACCGGTCTGCCTTATACTAAATAAAAAAGTGTCTCCTCTTTTAGCTCTTCTTCACGAGGAAGTGGTTGACGATTTATCAAAAGCCCCTTCTCATTGAGCAGTCAGGTCGCCATGTGCTAGAAAATACACTGTGTACATGTCTCCTCTCTCTTGCAATGGTTAGTTTTCTTCTCTCTTAATCCATCTTAATAATACCTAGTAGTCTACCCGGCTGTAAAGATGTAGAGACAGACATTCTCTGAAGTCCAATAACGTTTTCCTTAATATACGTGCTGGTTAAGTGATTTAGCTGTCAAGCCATTATGCTGAAGATAACTCTACCGGAAATGTACTGTCTTATGTGGTGAGCATGGAAAAACTTGCATGTGATTTAACATAAACTGTGAGAACTATAACACGAACTTCGGCACGGCTGATAATTGAAGTGTAAAAAAACTGGTATATTTTCAGTATAGTTTTAAAACAAAGTATTTATGTAAATGGCACAGTAACAATTTTAATAAGCATTACGCTGTGTTGGGATGCTGACAGACAAAGTAACAGATAAAAAATACAAACCATAGAAAGTTATCGGAGATATTAAAATAATATTGTATTGCACCATGGTATGCCGCAAGATGGATTATTCATAATTGTGTACTTAATAAGCGATATAGTCTAAAAATTGATTGCAGTAATCATATGAAAGTGGTAAAGAAAAGCATCGACGTATGTGATAAATATGCAGCATTCTACTGTACTAGTCAAATGATTGTAAAAAGGCTCTGCTTGTGGTAATTTTGATGCTCTATCTATGCTTTACATCAGCCATGTAAGGGAAAAAATACATTCTACTGTAGTTTAATAAGTTTAACATACATAAAAGTACATTTTACTGTAGTTTAATAAATTTAACATACATAAAAATACATTCCACTGTAGTTTAATAAATTTAACATACATAAAAATACATTCTACTGTAGTTTAATAAATTTAACATACATAAAAATACATTCTACTGTAGTTTAATAAATTTAACATACATAAAAATACATTCTACTGTAGTTTAATAAATTTAACATACATAAAAATACATTCTACTGTAGTTTAATAAATTTAACATACATAAAAGTACATTCTACTGTAGTTTAATAAATTTAACATACATAAAAATACATTCTACTGTAGTTTAATAAATTTAACTAATAGTTTATCCGAACATATTTAGTTGAAAGTCTCCTTAGCCTTAAAGATGTGGTTGCGTCAAATTTGAGTTGATCTTAAAAGAAAGCATTTTTTTTCTCTATCAGTTGATATGTTGTTTGTTGTGTTACGCGATCTCATTGCCAAGATATTTGAAGATTAAAATCGAAAAAGTCTGATCGCGGTAAAAACGCTCAGGCTACAAAAACGTGCCCAGACTTGCCCAAAATGATGTCACGCGTTATACAACCTGTCTCTATCTCTCGTATTCACATCGGCTATTTGCGATAAAAGTCTAGTCTTACGCGGCTCTATTGGCATATATCTTATTTTGTATTTGCTCATGTTGGCTAGAATAAAATTTTAAATCCAGCTACAGATGCATTATTATGAATGTTTCAAAGGCCTCAAATAACGAAAATTGAAAATTTGTTCTGCTCACTTTCTCCAAATGTTGTGTAAACATTTGGGTACCGACTACCAATTCTACCGGTCTACGGTAATTCTGTCAAGCTAACTATGTAGAACGAGGTCTTTGTATCAGCACAGTTCCGCAGCTACCCATACTAACGATATACAGCCTCCCATAAGTCCCGCCCACATTATGTCTGTCGCCTATCCTTGGGGTGGGGCTGTATATCATTGCCTACACCGTCTACGTACTAGTTTCTTACTAGTAGTATTCTTACTGAATACTACCGAAGTGAAATAAGCAAGCCGCGTCTTTGAAAAAAATATAGATAGGGATAGAGTTTTAAGGATGAGAAGTCTGCTGCAAACTGGATTTGAACTCACATTCTCCAGTTCTGCGGACATCCATATACCATATCCAATTCACTACAATATTCTGCAAATCATGTTTTGCATTATCTTCAACAATATTATTTTATTATATAATTTTTACAAGCAAAAATATTTTCATCTCGGCATAAAGCTTATATTAAAAATATTCATTAAGTCGTGGCCACTCACATAGTTTTAGCTGATACAATAAGACAAATTCATCTACTGCAACAAACTCAAACAAAACATCATGGTTTATGCAGCAGCACACATTCAAGTCTCTCTTTCCCCTTTATGGCAGTTTCCACACTGACAAAGCTTCTTCGGTTGGTGGGACGACATAAACATTCTGTAATCAGTAAAACAAATGCAATAAATATATGTTCATTCATAAATATGTCATTCTAAAGCGTATCTATTGACAGCTTCCAAATTGGGAGTTAAATAGATTGCGAGTGTAATTTTAAAAACGAATAAGCGTTTAACAAAGACACAAGTACGCCAAGCCAACGATTCGAAGCTTTGGTTCTGGAAATTAAAGATTTGCATTGATCAATCGATTTTTTTCACTTTCTACAAGTGAAAAGTGAACATCTAATGTCAAATCATAAATCTAATTTTCTAGATAAAGATGCCACAGAAAATTTGAAGCGAATGTACCTAGGTGAACCGATAAAAAAATATAAAACGATGATTAGTGATAGCAAAAAATTAAAATTTTATTAATTAGTACATGTATTAATGAGTACTAAAATATTACCTTTTGTATATTCATCAATCTAAGCCATTGTATAGCTAGATGCTAAAGATTAAAAAGAAGCTGTCAAGAACTTACTGTACATACGCATCTCGCACGCGCAGGAAATTACATTTTAGCCTCAAACGGAAATATAATCTGAATGTAAACTCAACAGGAAACTCTATAGGAGACTCAAAGTAAAAGATAAATTTACTTCCATTCTCCGAGCTTCCTCTGTAGAACTTTAACTACCTGATGCCAAGAAAACTCGGAGTCACCTTTGCAGTAACTTTACAGCAATTTTACAATAACATTATTACATGTATGTTGTTTGCCAATAAAACGTGTCGATCGAGTAATTCATTAAAGTAACGATGTTAATTAATTTAGTAGATATCGATGTCCATGCGATTTAATAATAGAGTAAATTCCTTAAATTTGAGATCACAGACAACACGTTTTACGAGTGATAACATTTATTACGGCCTATATAAAAATTTCGCGCTGATGATTGGCTAAGGGAGCGACCTCATATTTATCGCTCGTGGTTTCTTTTCAGATATATTGCTTGTGACATCACGAAAGAAGCACCCGCTGGAACGTGAGCTTTTTAAAAGAGGGCCTCATTCAAACGCATATATCTCTGGACAGGGTTGGTCTACAAAGACAAAAATGGCATCAAATTGTAGCTGATGTTTTAGCCTTTTATGGGTCTTAATTTCATTAAATCGAATTTTTTGATGCAACCACATCTTCAAGAAGTTAAATTTCCACCCATCTTCCCCCAACCAGGTTCATGGTTGGCCTTTATAAGCCACCATGTTGCGGTTCTTAATTATGACTTGTCTATGTAGTAGCCTACAACCTACTAATAGAGTTTGGCCTTTTGTCCGTTGTGACAGAACCACACATATTCAATTTTCTTCGAAGGTCTTTCCATGTAGTAGAGCTAAGCAAATGGCATAGTTCATGTCCAAGCACACCTATGAACATTGTGATTGATACTAAATGTTTGCCAAAAAAACTAACTACTTTCCGGAACTAGAAGTTATTACGAATTATCTGAATTTATTTTGAATGCAACTCAACACCAAAATAAAGCCTGAACTTGCTGCTTAAGTTTTTACTGTTGTCAGTCACCCGAGCTTGTTGGTCCTGTTCGTAGTGTTACATATTTGAAGGTTTATTAAAAGTGTTTTTGCTATTTGTCAATGGTACATGCTAGTTGACTTATTGAAAGTGCCTTTTTACTCACTAGTTCTATTTGCTATTGGTGTGGTGTGGGTGCTGTTGGCTAATGCTACATGTTTGGAGGCTTATACAGAAAGTGTGTTTTCTAATTCCTATTATTACCTGGCTGTGCATTTTATTGAAAGTGGTTTTGCTAATTGCTACTTCTGAGCTTCTCATCATGACGGAAAGTGTTGCTGTCAACTGCTAGTTTTGCATGTCCGCTAGCTTCTTGGATTATCTAGCTAATTGTTAATATTGCTTTGTGAGATGTCATGTTTTTACTATTACATGACATGTGTGCTAGTTTACAGAAGTTGACCAAGAAAAACAAATATTCTTTTAAAAAGCGATGCTGATGGCCCGATGCCATCGCTTGCAACACTATTCTCAATAGAAAGGCAGTAAATTGTTTGTTGATTTTGATGTCAACTGCTGATAGCGCAGCGGTCACTTTGTACTTACACTAACAGCAATAGTTATCTGTGTGGATGTGTAGAATAACATTCTTACTGTTTTCATATCGTGAAACGATTTTTTTCCTTTTTAAATCGATAACAAGCTGTTGTTGACGCTGTAATTTTTTTTAATTGGTGCTGATATAGGATGGCCATATCAAATAATTAATCTGTGGCCTGTGAAATGTTGAAATTATTACCTGATTGAATCTTTGTTCTACAGTATGAGTTTTTAAAAACCAGCAATCACACTTGTATAGGACAAAGTTACATCCAATTGCAGTGATTGCTGATTTGCATCATACTGGGTGTTATGTCTTTATAGTTCTGGGTGAAATCTCTAGCTGGATTGATTTCAAAATTAACAAAATTAATTTCACTATTTTATTGCTATTTCATTTATTTAGCATGTTTGTTAGGTTCCTGGCCTGACTTTTCTAGACCTGAGGACTTTGGCATGGTATATGTTATAATAGCCATCCGCCTCACTAACTTATGGCAGTGTGTGTGTTCTCTGAGCACCAGTTCACACCTATCTATACATATGCATAGTCAATAATTGACTTGTCATTACTTACCAGCTGATCGACTAGTTATTTTGTTGACAAGGAGAGGATGAGGTAGCCATGTTGTTTAAACTATCTATGCAGCTTTATTTATATCATGTGCACGAGCAGATGTGTATCAGTTAACACAGATGTGTATCAGTTAACGCTACTTGGTGGTTGCTCTGGTATGCCATTACCTGCCGACGCAATGCTAGATTAAGCTACTCTTCCTGTATCCATCACGAATTACAACCGCAAATGTTCCTAAATGTTATATATTTATAATTGTTCATTCATTGGTTGACTGTGACTTTAGCTGCTGATGAATTCTTTTGGAAGCATTTTAATAAAGCTAAATTTAATATGTTTTGAAATTGTTACATCTCACTAGTAGCCTCGCACAGTAGAATGAATGTCCTATATTTATGGCCGCTAATGAATATGTCCTATAATAGGATTTTGTGCTATCTATGGATTGCCTGCGGAAATAAGTTACATGTGACAACTTAATTTTTGTGATGCGATTATGTGTCTCAGAAATCTGTTATGACGTCTTATGACATGCGGCCATATGAAAGGACTAAAAACTAGGTCTGATGTCATCACTGGGAGCTTGTCATTAATTAGCAATGGCTTATGCAAGCGAGATTGTGTTAGCTATCAGCAGGCTACTCTCACTCGCTTAATTCATTTCTGCTAATCTCAGTCCATGGTTTAAAGAGATAAGATTTATTTATAGGTATCAGTTTCAGACAGTACCTTTATATTTTAATTACTGTTTATCCAAACTGACATTAAAAACATTAAACATAAAACTTGAGCTCCTTCTTAGCTTATGCTTCTCATTTTACTGCGTCTCCTGTAAAATCTGCTGATTCCTTTTAATATAGAAAATAAGTATTCTCTATGCCTCTCAAGAGGTATCGTGTCACACGATCATCACTGACAGGAAAATACATTTTGTTAATTTGATTTAAGTATTCACCTGTTCAAGGCCAGTGGTTACTTCAACTATAACACAAAAATATAGTCTTTCTCCATATCACCCTGTTGCAGTCTTACTTGATGAATAAAGATTCATTATTGTGATCATTTGATGACTTCAGGTTGCATCAAACTTGGATGCTTGAAATGTTTGGCACGAGCTTGTATTTATATTAGCATCCTGAGCAGCAACTTGCATTTGTATAATTATCATTCTTAACCACAATTTTTAGTAAATCTTTCTAAGATTAAGATATTTAGCACGCAGATTTGATCCGCAGAATGAGGTATTTGCTGCAGTTAAACATTCTTTTTAACGAACTCTATTCTTTGTCTCGGTTTTCTGCTGCCAAGCCTAGTGGTTATTGCCAGTGTTACGATATTTTACGTGATGCTAATTAATTCAGCATCCAAAAGTTGAAAGGAGTTGAACGGTGAAGAGGAAATTCGTCTTGTTAGTCATTCAAATACCAACTTGCCTCATAATCGCCAATGGAACCACAAGTTGTGGCTTTCTCATGGTGATACATTACTGGTTTAACTAAAAACTAATTACCTTGCAACATCTTGAGCTGCCGTTTGACCTTCCCAGAAATTCTTTATTTAACCACTTACTTTCTTTAGCAATGCTTCTTTTATTGGCTTCTAGCTATAATCGTTAATAAGTTCACACAAATAAGAGTAAACCGTTCAGGTGGCTGCTTGTTTGCTTTGATTTTATCATATGTGAAATTTTGTGGATAACCTTGTAGATAAAATTGCCAATTATCTTTGCAGCGTCCGAAAAATTTCGTGTCACATTTTATACAAGCACTTGCACCTGCCCAAGTGTTCATTTTAATGCAACTACTTGTCTCTACTCTAATGTGTCAGAGTTATGTGACATATGCTATCTTTCAGTGTCATACCTGCAGGGCGGCAATTCTTGTTGCAGGTAATGTCTGGCAGTGGAGACCTAGAGGTTCTCAGGCTGTGCAGATATTTGCGGACGCGTATCGCTGTACCCCTTGTGACATATGGCTCTCATTTAGCCATTCATATGGCCCTCTCTCTACTCTTTTTAGGATCTGGTCGGTTAGTATCAGGCGATGTTGAAAAATTCCGCTTAGCCTTAAAAGGATGTCTTGCCAAAAAACTCTCCCTCTACACTGGTCGCATTGAGAGTTTTATGAATGTGTCACTTGTTGTTGGTTTCAAACAATATAATTAACGCACAAGGAAAAACACTATTTCCTGGTAGGTCGCAGAGTATGTTCTTATTATCAACTATTGCTCAATACCTAAAGATTATTGCTAAGTAAAATAAAATTAAACTTGCTAACCAAGTGTTTTCTTATATTTGCGAGTCTCACAAATGAAAGTAAGCAATATTCACTATGTAAATTAGATATTAGTTATAGCAGATATTTGAAGGGTTCTATTAGTTAGGCCTTGTCCCATGGCAGTTTCCATAAGCAAAAAACTTGATAAAAACAAGCAGTTGGCTGATGATATTTTTGTCGTCAGACGTCTTTTGTGGTTTGTTCATTCAGGAACCATATCTTTGCCCAACATCTTTGGAGTTTGTTTTTTTAAGATTTTGTATATAGGTTGGCTTGGTAAGTAATTTCATCATAACACAAGATGTTGTTTGTCAAGATTTTCAGCCAAATTCTGTGTTTAATCGTCTGTGGCTACGACCGCCGACCTGTCTGCCCCGCTTTACCAATGCGAGCAGACGGTGATCCTGCGCTAGTCTAGGATTAGGCGCAGCAATTCTTTGACACACAGACGCTATTGGATAGCCATACCACAGTAAAAGGAGTTGGTGTTAACATGACATGGTATTAGAGTCATTGATTTACCACACCAAAGTCTTATTACGACAGTAATTGTTTATTACAGATGTCCCTCTTTGACTCCGTTTTTAATCTCTGAATATTGCGGCCATGCTAGCGGACAGAAAAGCTTGATCCTTACCACTTTTGGCATGGCTCTTTTGATGGCCGTAGCCTCTCGACAATTAAACGTAAAATAAAAATTTGGTTGATCCGTTTAAAGTCCGATGCTGGTGTCTGTTAGGAAGGCGGAGGAGGAATGGGTTCCGTTTTTGTGTTGTTGGAGGTAGTCTTTTAAAATGATGGGCCTTTTAACCGGATGCGCAGCATAAATACCTACCGTGGGAAGATTAATTTCTGAAGCAACCGTGTTTCCACTCAACAATTTTTATGAATCAGCGAGCTCTCGTCTCTTATTTTTTTAGTCATGTCAAACATATTTATAGCTATTGGAGCTTTTTATCAAAATGCCAAAACATACAAAAAATATAAGGAAACAAATCAGCTCTACGTGTTGATAACACTGTTCGCTAAAGGATTAACAATTTTTTTCGTAGTTACACCCTGAGTTCAAAGCCTGAAACTTTGCCACTTCTCATTGCTGCTTTCTTCCCGAGGTTTCCTGTTCACTCCAATGATAACAGGTAATACCTTAGACTTTAATCCTAGCAGGTGCTCGAGCTGTGCTACACAACCGCCTGCTTTAAATATAGAATCAAACTATGATGAGCACTTGTAATCTACTCAAGTCAATATAATATGCTCTATTATTAATTGCTGTTCTTGCCAGTTGCGCGTTTATTTTATTCATCACATCTCCACAGACATGGTTTAATTGCAGTGATATATCTTACCTGTTGAGACTGAAACTAGAAAAAACATTAGTAGTCTTTAGTGTGTCAAAATAACTTGGTCTGTTGCATACATAGTTACATGCTTGTGGACGTTGAGGCTTCTTTGGCCTCGCACATTTTGACAGTTGCAGTGCTTTGCAATTTGTAAATGGGATCTTGTAGATCTTTGTAAATGGTGCTACGAGGATGGCATGATGTTCAAATCTTTTGCTAGGGTTTATAGGAAAAGCATTATTCAAACGAAGCCCTAGAACTATTCAGCCGTCACAAAACATCAATATCATTTTGAAAATGCTATTGTACCCACAACAGGATATCCCATTGATTTATGTTGTAACAATTTGCTTTGTTTTTGAAAGAAAAAATGTGTTTGTTGGGGTTATTCTAACAGGTACCATCTTCAGGCATTACGACACTTGTATGTCCAAGCTGTGGAGCCAAGACTTCTACTTCCCATTGATATAGATACAGGGGAGGCATGCTACGTCCCGTTAGAGATAACTTTCAAGGCCACCCAGTATTATGAGGCTTTCACCTACATGACATACGCTCCTAAAATACTGCCAGATCTGGACCTCATCAAAAAGGTTCACTCATCAATCATTTGTCGTAAAAAATGATATTTTTCTTTTGTCTTATCGATGTTATTGGTAATTAAACAGGTCATGTGATTTTTTCTTGGCTTGCAAGCTTTCTCATTTACTTAGCTGCTTAAAATTCTGCTGGCTCAGGCAATGTTTTTCGCAAGCATTATGCTGTTTCAACATAGACATTCTATTGCTTAGACCATTTCAACACTGTGACAATGCTGTGCTGGGCCTGCGTTGCAGTATATCTTGTAACTAGGCTTGGCAAAGACCTCACATTGAAACAAGTTTCATCATGGTCATGGGAGGAAATAGTCATGACTTTCTCCTATGACTGATGATGTCAGAATGTGTAGGATAGGTGAGAAGGGGTAGTGTTATGTGACCACACACGCACCACAAGCTCATAAAGCTATAAAAAAAACTTCTGCGGGCCATCACCTTAATCATTCCTTTCCCAGTAATATGTTTGTGTGAACTTTACGAGTTGCTAGAGCTTTGTTGACACCTGGCACAAAAGATTCGTGACTGCTTCCTTTGCAAACCTAATCTCTCTCAAATATTGCTACATCATTAATGCTAAACTTAGGCTCTTGTTTCATATATCAAGCATATATTTTTTGCTGATTGATCCTTGTGTAATCCATACAGATTGAGATTTGTGACAACCGGTATTGGCCAATGAAATTCACCGATGAGAACAATCTGAAATGTATAAGGTATGTCACCATTGACTCACACTATTAATCATGTGACTATAATAGTGGCTTTGTCGTAAAAGATTGTAGACTTGTGTTGTTAATGAATGCTTCAGTTTTCTTCACTTCATGTAATTCTTGTCAAAAATTGTTTTGCCAGACATTCGTAATATTTTTCAAGTTAACAGCTACAAACCTAGCCCATTGTATTTGATACTTTCAGTCAATACTTTAAAAAAGCTTGTACAAATAATTATACCATGTTGCATATCATTCAGATTTTCAGGCTTTCAGCTTTTTGACATACACTAATTTATTGTACTTTGTAAGTTACAAGCGGAGTACAAGACAACCGAAAATGATAAAATATATGCATGCTCAATAATCTTGAGCTACTACGGTTTCACTTTTTGACTAAAAGAACCAAAGAAGTAATTTGCTTTAAAGCATAGTTATATGAAAGCTATCAGTGAAGCGTGTGTGTGTATATGTTAAAAGGTGATGACTAGCAAGATGTTTGTTCTTGTCAGATTGGTGCTTTCTTGCTCAGTTATCTTTTTATAACCTCTTTTCGCATAGATTATTCATTGATTCATTTGTTCAAATTTAACTTTCGAGTAGAAAACTATTAAATGGCAGAGGAAGTCTAGCTGTAAAGAGACGCTCAGGCCACTTTCCATATGCAGTCGACCCAAAGGGCGTCATCGGTGCTGTGAGCAGGGCCATGCTCCTAAACACAGAAAGTTTTGCCTCTAACCATAATTCCTTTGCTAGCCAGCATCTACTCTATCTCAGCAAAGCCCAGGTATATAGACGCTTTTCACTCATTTCCTGGCTTCTGCTTTGCCAGCTTTTAGAGGATATATATCTCTTATCTTCAAGATCGCAAGGATTCATGTAAATTGTCTCGCCATTGCAGCTGTTATCGGATAGATGAAATGTTCTCAAACAATTAATCACGTTTCAATTGTATTCGGCTTTCCCATTTTTACTCTTCCAATCTTGGCAAATGCTGCTCAATTTGTTACCCTTTTCCTTCCTTCTCCATGTCATGCTTGATAAAGTTGGTGAGAATTGGAGATTGTTAAGCATCGCTGCCAATGAGTGTCATGGTTGCGGCCAATATTGCAACTCGTCTTTGACTGAGTTCTGTTTCCTGGTGGCTCAGTGTAACTTACTAAAAGAACCTGTGTGATGTTTATTATTTTAGGTCAATGAAAGGTCGTTTCTATATTTAGCAACAAGAGAAGCCATTTCTAAGGACCAATCAGAGCTTCTCTCAGTCTATCACAAACTTTTTCAGGTACACATCTATAGACAAAAATTATGGCGTTGGTACACCCAAAGTGAAGTGTTCTTCTGAATGGCTCTAATTGTGCCACAACAGAACCAACTGTGCTCTCATGTAGGCTTCGAGAAAATGGTGGCAATAACCGAGTGTACGATCACGAGTTACTTAGTCCATATGTGTATGAACACTTGTCTATGGGGAACTTTTGACTGGGACAGTAAATGGCGATTCCAAAACTATTGGATTCGAACGTTTTCATTGCGGAACTTGTGGTAAGACTTACTGTATGGCTAAAGACAGCCTAGGTAAAACGGCTTTTCAAGTTTTGCAGTTTTGACAAGGGAGATGCTTTGCTTTAGCTAGCTTATCATAAATCAGAACCCGCAAAAGCTATCAGTAAAACTGTTAAATTTAGACAGCCTTCCATTTAATTTATCTTGCCAATTTATAACCACTAATTACTAACACTGGATCAACTCTAACAGGTTATTTTCAAGTACCAGTTAGCTCTTGCTGGTTTGGTTGAGAATGGTTTATACTAATTTAGAAGTTCTTTGGTACAACCATTATAGTTAGCAGCCATATAATGTTTAGGCAGACTTCTCTGTGAATTACCCTTTGAAGAAAACTACTACTATTATTTAGCCCTATTATCTCCTACTTCTTTGGCCTATTATTAATCTCACGGGTCAGGCAGGGCCTATATAAAAATGTGCCATCGGAGACTGGTAATACCAATACAATGTTAATATTCTGTGTGTGACACCATCGGTTTTTGCGCACATTGTTGAAGTTTGAGGTGAACCATATCAAGTGCAGACTGCCTTTCACACCCATGCCAGTTGTAGACATAAAATAGCAGTACTACTTTAAAAGTTTGTTTAGTAAAAATCACACTTGGAAGTATTTTATGCTACAAGTTTCATCTTTTTGTAATAAAAAATTTTTTACACTTGCTATTTTATTCTCTGCTAATACATTTATCATTTTGCTAAATTTCTAGAGCATAAAATATATCATACCCATTTAGCAGAACTCAATATTGTGAATCATAATAAATGGCAATTCATCTACAATCATCGTTTATCATAATTCCAATTTTGAAGAAGTAAATAACTTATTTTGGTTAAGCAAATTCTTTGTAGATGAAATTATATATGGGAGACTAGCAGCCATTTACATGTTTGTGTTCACGTATTCCTCAATCACATGGCCCTTATCTATACATCGAGTGTTTTTATTTGGCAAACTGCTTAAAACCGACTTTTTTTTTAACTCGATCAGTGGCTTACAGCATTATCTACATGGCTCCCTGCTCGGTTGTTATCAAAGATTTGATGAACTTCATTTGAAAATTGGCAACTCAAAGTTCACTCATCACGGTCTGTAATTTTTCTCATGAAGTAGCGCTTACTGAGTCACGTAGACTTCATTGACATATACCATTAATCTTAAAACATGCCTTTGTTGAAGGAGTTTCATTGAAAAATATATAGCCCATTTTCATTCATATAAATTCGCAAAACGTCAAGTCTAATTGTATAAATGTCAAAATTATTCAAACGTCAAAATTAATGCAGCAACATTGTGACGTAGCAAATCGATACAACATTGCAAAATGCTTTTTTGTTTTGTATCACTCACAGTAAACACGTAGGTGTTATCTTGCAATGTTATCATAGAAAATGGGATCTGGTTGCTACGTAGGTGTGATGATGAAATAATAGCCATAAATTCATAAATATTATAGTAACATACAGCGTTTGGTTGTTAATTAGCTTGTCTTAACGCTTGATTGATTACATAAAAGCTTTCTCTCTGTTCCGTTTTCTGTGAGCGCAGAGCAGACCACCCTCTGAGCAGACAGTTCATTAGTTATTTTTGATTGGACAAACTCGTTGCTCTTCTTCATGCCTGCTTCATAAGCAAAAGAATACAATTGTAGCAGTCATTATGTGGCTGCTATGCAGGTCGATGTTTGATATCAATATATGCTTTGGTACACGCCGCCAATGTCTTTGGTTCATGCTTCCAATGTTTTTGGTGCGTGCTTTCAATGTATTCGGCATTAGGTCTAGCCTTGAGTATGAAGCTTGATTGACCTGTATACAACTGGCAAAGTATCCTTGAAAAGTGCATGTAGCTTCGTATAAAACTTCAACAAGAAACTATCAAGCCAGCAGACCTGTCTCATGTGGGCTTAAAGCACCAGTGCCCTGAGGGTTTTTAGGTATTTTTGAGTTTCACTAAACATTCCTTTGCTTATTCTAAAAAGTTTGTTAATCAAATAAGTGCATTGCAATGATAGACAATACATTTTTCCTCCATTTGCTGGCCTAAAGAATGTTATGATTTCGTTTCACAAAAAACCAACCAGCAACTGCATGTTTTATAAATATAAATGTCTCAGTCGATTTATTATAAATATTATTATAAATCCATTTACTGTAAATTTTTTGAGTTCCCTCATTCAGTTTCTGATAATTTATAATTAAATTATGCATCTCTAAAGAGTTACTGCTTCCTTAAGGTTCCCCCTGCCAGATATTTATATATTGTTTTTATAAGTTTATTGTAAATAAAACCTATGTAGTAAAGCAAGTATAGTGTTCCCCTTTTGGTTTGTTGATTATGTAAAAAAGGTTTGTAGGTACAATTGCAATATATAGGTAGCTTTAATCATAAGAACACCATGATGATCAAGATCTTTAAAAGTCATACACTATTGTAGCTGATCAGGTAGATACTGAACAATTCCACAAATTGGGAATATTATGGAAAATGGAGGCAGATTGATAAAAAGTTTATATTATTTGCTTTTGTGCTAGGTTATCGATAAAATAACAGGCTTTCTATATCACCGTCTAAATCACATGAAATATTATTGTGCTGTTCCATGTTCCTGATTGTGCTATATCCCTGTATTTTCTTATATTTTATTTGTTCAAAATTCGTAGCTGGGTTATATATACTTTTGTGGTTTGTTTGCTACTTGGCCAACCTTCAATTGAAGATTGGTAAGTTAAAAAGGCAGTAAAGGATTAATGTAGGCTTCATTCTCTGATGTTCTAAATAATATCATACAACCTTAATTCAATATCAGAAGGCATGAGCCTAAAATGATAAATAGCTCTTAACTATGTAAACAGCTGAGTTTGACTGTGTAAATGATAAGACGGTCAGTTAGGGTGATTGTAGAATATACTTACATTTCAAAATATCTCGAATAAACTGCAGCTTGAAATATTGGTATTTTATGCAAACATTGTTTAATAAATGCTGCTCACAAGTAAAGGCTTTAGAATACCTAAAACATTTTCTTTATGAGTGAAGGTTTTGAAATGAATTAATGAGTGGGTGTTACAGATAGTCACGGGAGATGAGTGGAATGGAACAGACTTGCAACAGCTTTATATGCTGGTCAGGTATATGAATGACTCGAGATCCTGTGTGGTCAATCCGAACTTGGTAGAACTCGCTCTGGAATTGGCCCGTGAAGCTAACTGCCAGCGTCTAAATTCATCGACATCAATTGGTAATCATACACTTCTATATTTATACGCAATATATTTAGTGTCATGTAATAACCTTATTATAAATCGGGGATGTATAAACTTTCAGAGGTAGTTGTGTGCAATAGAGCAGATGAGCAGATGACCAGATTAAGCCATGCCTGATGCTGTTTTATAGCTTTACCTCATGGCTCACCGGCGTTTCTGTTCTTATGATTCTGATAGTAATCTCATTTAGAGTTTGAAAGTAAAAGTTGCGAGAAGCAATAAATATTGCGTATTCTTGGCACCAAAAGGTTTCATTCACATCAAGTTGTATGAAGAGATGATGCAAGAGATTTCAGGAGATTATGTTTAGTCATGTACTCCTGTGTAATGTCACATCCATTTGTGTTGCTTAGCAACCACTTGGAGACCTTTCCTGTGCTTGCTTTTGCCCAAAGCTTCCGTTGCATTTGTATGTTTTTCTGAAAGACTCACGAGTGAGATACCAAAGGAAAGAGTTTGCTAAAACCTATTACTGTTCTGTAGATCTTTTTTGTATATCCGCTCTATTCAAAGCCTTGATCATATTACTGTCTGCAACATTTTATTGCAATTCATTTACACCAAAAACCGACCTACCATAGGTGTGCAAAAATAATAGGAGTCAGTGTTAGAATTGGCTGCTTCTCAACTCACCTAGTATCTTGATTGGCTGTATATTCCAACACAAAACCAACCGATTGAATGTTTTTTTATCATACACTCTTTATAAAGGTTAGTTATAATTGAATTGATACAACATTTTTATATTGGCTTTGACCTGTATCGGCCTAAAAGTTGTGTGATATAGGCCCTTGAAAAGTAACAATACAGCCCAGTGAGTCCGGACCAGTTGTTGCGAAAAATGGTCATCGTTAAGGCATATGTCCTGTTTGCAACCTGCATGAGTTAAACACAGAATTGTCATAAAAGCACAACATAATAACAGCAAATTCCAAGGCTGTTTTGTATATTCATTATGCTGAACTTCTCCTTTTGTGTAGCTGGTAGGTCAGGAAGAGACAACTTCTTGTCTTGTATGAATGACCTTGTATACCTTCTACATGTAGCTTGTGTGTATCATTTTAGTTTTTTTGCCGGTCCATCTACAGTTTTGAACACAAGAAATGTTTAAATCTTAATTGTAAATTCTTTTAGACAAATTTCTCGAGCGTTTTGTTCTATTTTGGCGTCAACATATTTACAGAATTTATGTTAGATAATAACAGAATTTGAAAGCATGGACCAGCCAGACTGAAGGTATCTTGTAAGCCCTCATGACCACTGCTTGCATCCTGTTCAATCATAAAGCTGATAATTTCGTCGCTCTTTCATTCCCTATTGTCGCTGTTCATGGATTTGCTTTGCATTTTGCAGGTCTTCCTGCCAACATTGGTTAACTTAATTTTTCATTTCAACGTTTTGAGTTTTATATGTTAATAAATTTTAGCAAATCATATTTTATGGTGATTAATAATACATTGTTGGATGTAGGCTACGGGACTGATGTAGATGGATAGTAATAATTTCAATAATAAGCGCTCTGCAATAACTTTTTTTTTGATAAGTAACTGTCTGCATTAAGTTGATGACTTTTTCCTATCATATTTTCTTCAATGTGCAGAAGATCTAGTTCCGGTGGCTGTGACCGAGGCCATTACCTTCAAGAAACTATTAATCTACATAAAATGGTTTACCACCCAGTAACTTAAACATTCGTTTCACATTCCCCTTACATTCCATTATTTATCACATCATTAAATGTGATTATTCATGCAACATTTGCAAAATAAATAATAGTAATTTGAATATAAATCTTTTTAAAGCCGGTAAATGTCGTTAAGAGCATTTCTATCCATTCTCAAAGGATGCCTTGAAGCTCTCATTGAATACGCTGTGGATGGCAGAGTCCCGACCAATCAGGACATAGTTCGCCATTTAGCTCTCTACTCAGATATCACCAGATGCTGTGTGGAATCCTCTCAAGGTAGCCTCGATTTCATCCCGTAATTGTGTTTTGGGCCCTCATAAGTAGTTTTGCTAATTACTCCTGGCTGTTGAATTATATTCAGTTATTGGTTAATTTCCTTTGGATTAAGCTCAGCTCATGCAATTTCCCAAAATACAAAGCTCCTGCTATGACTTGCGCACGAATGATTTTTATCCCTTAGATATATTACGAGTCATAATAAATCTCCATATGTCCGTATGTGGTTAATTGCCGGTGTTGATAGTGAGACTGTCCAATTGTTCACTCCTTGCTGAGGCTATAGCCGGTTTTTTTATCCATTACAGCTCCTAATATTTGTCGATATGCCAAAAATCGTGCTGACAGCACAATCGGCACGATAGATGCAGATTGTTGGCTGCAAATATTTTCTTACATTCTCTCTGATTACAAAACAAAGGCATAGCTGATTTAACTGTAAATCTCGTGAGCAAGCGTTTCTTGCATAGTTAAACATTGCACAACGACATAGCCTACCCGTTGCTCTCTTAGCCTGTATCTGCTATGTTTATCTTTCTGATGACGCGTTGAATACCTCCCAGCTATACAATGCTATTATTCAGGTTATGGCCGTGTTAATGGGTACACACCCAACTCCCCTCAGATATTTGGCAGCATAACCAACTATATAATATACACTATATAAGTGAATTGCCTGCATTTTGTATATCATGTGGCAATTATTTTTGTGACTTCCATAAAATGTTACTCAAACAGGTTAATGTGTTTTCTATGCAAACTGATTGTCTTAATTTATTTTGTATCCTTAATGATCATTTTTAGCTATGCTAAGGTAATTGTGAATCTCTTTCACTAGCAAGTATTTCTAGTTTTATCACTCCTTTGGATTTTATACGTGATTTACAGCTGAGTTAACACAGCTATTGTTTCGTGCACTCTACCTGCTCCTACACTCTGTCATCATATCTTCCTTGATGAGCATTGTTCAAATGCCTCACTCGGTATTGCAACACTTCCATTACGCAGCTCCCTCATTATTCTCCTGTTAACATCTGAAAAACATTATTTTGTACTAGTTTTTACATGAAAAGCATGAAAAAACCAAGGCCAAATATGCAGCTGTTCGGCACGCCTTGTTATCTGCTGTTTTTCTGCGCAACTTGGCAGCTACTTTCCTCACCCTATGGTCATCGAACATTTTTTGTTTCATGGTATTTGCTTATACTTGTTCCTGTTCAACTGGGTAACCGATGATCTTTTGGCTTGATTGTTTATAGCTGCAAATTGAAAGACTGTATCTAATATAGACATGGCTTGGGGATGGCTCCCTTATGTATAAATACTTCTTTTTCAAATTCCTAATGCAGTCGTGTCACACATAGGTCACATTTTCTATTGAGCTGAATTCATTTTCGCTATTTGTGAACATTGAAGCTGGCTGTGATATACCCTTATTCTGAATTTGCTATTTCTTGTAGATGTCAACATTCCTGTCCTGTTGGCAATCCTTCACCTCAACCATGAAACAAGTACTCAGCTTTTATCCAATCGGAGCAAATGATTTCATAAAATTTTTCATACCTTTTGATTTTTATTTCGTGTTATCCTGATATGATTTCCGTATTCATAAATCTTTTATACAAACCTTTATTTGTGCATTTTCATATAGTGAGTTGAAATAAATATAAAGTTGACAACTGGTATACTCCAATGCGAGCTGCAGATGCAAGCAATAATCTGTTTGAAATTTGGCATTTTCCAAACAAGTGTGTCACTTTGAAGTAAAGGATATTCCATTATTTAGCATGGATATTGTTTACCAAGTGCTCTCATGGCACATAACAACTCGCTACACCTGGCCTCATTTGGAGTGTTGTAGTTAAGGGTCATGTATTCTGGCAGTGGCATTAAGCACTGCCATTTGGTTAACTTGATAATCATTGGTGTCACTCAATGATATTATGACACTTGTATACAAGTCTTCTGCTGTAACATTATAATAGCTCAATCTGCAAAATTGTCTATTCAAGTTCGGAGCATACCTTCTCATACCCCGTGTATTTTGTATCACACATCTTTTTGGTGTTGAAGTGTTATAAGGAATTATGTTTGTTTTGCGTAATACCGTATATCCAGCTTTTTCTGGATGACCCACTGCATGCTTTTTGGCACTATGCGAACTTAGTTACTATTCAGTTTGCCATTATGAATAATGCCGATTCATCTCTAAGCTAGTCTTATAGTTTGGCACTCTGCCATCACTCTAATAAATCTATGAATGAGGTGTGTGTGAGAATTAAGGTTGCTCAGCGATCAGATCACGCTCTGTGCGATGTTAAAAGTTTACTTGTGACTGAATCATGATTGGCTTGACCTAAGCAAGATGCAAAATATTTCCTTGTCATTGTAACAGTGTCACCTAAGTGTGCTAACTCAGGTTCCGGCTTTGCAATTTGCCTTTGATCCACCTGTCATGAAGCCTGAGCTGCAGCGTTCTTTCATTAGAGGTAAAGCCTTAGCTTCGTGACAGCTTCACGGCTTGTCACAGTTGATATGAAATCGCTTTGGTCTCAATATTTCTTAGCAAGAAAACTTATTCAACAATTGACACATGATTACTAATCACATAGCTCATAAGTGACACCTGTGCATCTTCATCATCGTTAAAGCTTTGTCGCTAGCAATTCTATGAAGGTGGTATAATAACACGATTATTTTTTCTCAGCGTATAACCTTTAATACATAAAACTTAAAGTGACTGCTATGCTAACTATTCAATGTTTGATTTTAGTTTATGTACTTTCATTAGAGTTATTGAAATAACAATATGTTGTGAAATTTATTTTTGGACTGGTTCTAATTCACCCACTGACCTCTACCTGCAAGAAAGCGTGATAGACCTGCATATCAAGCTCGAGTCAACAACATAATAACAATGATCCTGTTCACCAACTTTTTCTAAATAGACTGCAAACATGTGTGTGCTCTTAATTCCAAATTGTTTGCAAACATTGCTTTTGTGCCCGTTGAATTGTAGCTTGAAAGTTTTTCAAATGCGCTTTGATTAATACCTTCCTGCAAACAAAGTCATTGTAACATGTTATAAAGCTTAATGTTTAGCAAGGTATTTTATTTTTCAAACTAGAGTTTCTTACCACAGCAAATTCTAAAGGTGGTAAGATAACCCACATTGGGTTCCGTGCCAGCCTGATTAGTTGGATTAAAAGCTTATTAAATTTAGTTTGTACTTCAAAGTACAATCTGGCCATATTTTATACGTCTTTGACAGGATGTAAACAATTTATTAGCCACCACCAATCTAAATACTATTCGATTTTAAAATTAAGATTACTTAAAATATTTCAGCAGATATAAAAACTAATGGCGAGGTTAACCAATTTGGCCTGTGATGTGGCCAGAAAAACTGAAGTGAAGAGAAATATAGCGTTATAATGACAGATAACAACAGGTGGCATTCTCAGCAACTCATCATCTGTCATGGCTAAGATTTTGCTGAGAATTTATAGGTGTCAGATTTGTATCATGCAATTGCACCACATTTGGCGGAACAATTGGGTGGCTTTGGAGTTGTCATACCAAATGTAAGAATTGAGAAATGAAATAATAATCTTTTGACGCGCAGGTAACTGACTTTATTCATACAAAAATAACATTTCATCAAACAAAATAAATAACAATTAACTGTACAAAAAGGAATATGACTCGTACGGGTAATATAGCTCGGGAAGCAACAATAAAATGAGGTAACCAAAATATGTGCTTCAAGATATCTATTATAATAAATATTGTTGTACAGCAGTTTTGATAAAATTTAGCATAGTAGCAATATGGAAAAAGCTGTTAAGCAAGGTGTTTTATCCAAACTTGCAAAATATTGACTTGATGCAAGTAGCTAGATATTAGCGGATGGAATAATGTCCGGATAAAATTAAAGTGATTGCATACAGTAAGAGTCTGACCTATGTCATGACAAGTCAAGGCATGATGACACTCGTTTATATGATGCTGAAATGTCTGTGTCAGTGTTATTAGTTCCTGTTGTTGTAACATAGCGTATGCATCCATCGATTCTGTGGTCGAACTACAAAGTAAATATCAAAATATGTAAAACGGCAATAAGATGATTCCGGCTCACTATATCCCTCAGCAGGCATTCGAATAAGCATCTCCCCACTATGTCTATTTATATGGAAAACTCCAATCGGAAGTCTGAAACCCAATTAATGCTATCAGGTCAATGGTGATAAGCGTAACACAATAAAGCTACATTGTGCTTTACAAAGTTGCTTCAATTCGACAGGAAGCTTTCTCAATGCTTATTTGAACAGATCATTGGCCTATTGTATAGAGGGCAACGCTTTTCATTGAAAATAAAATCATACGGTCTACAAATCTATAATTGTCCAAACAAATGCTATTAGAGGTTTGCCCAACTTTCCTGTACATCTTGGAGCTATGGAATGATACAAGCCTATCTATCGTTACAAGACAAATATATAAATTAAGAGTGTCTCGCCAATTTGTTTCAGTTCAATACACGCAACCTCAATGAAATTGCTAACTCTAAGCTAATAAGACAGTACCACTGCAAAACACAATTATCAGCTTAAAAAATAAGGAAAATTACCTCTGGTGGCTGGTAACTAGACTCGGCTGTAGCGTTTGGCGGTTTCCCAAAGAAAAACTGTTCTACGTGCCAGCAGCGGAAAGTTGATCTCGTTGTATATAAAAATGTTTGCTCATCTCGATGGTCGATTGAGAATGACACTCTAGTTGGCCTCACCAATATCACTAACTACAAAAGAAGCAATCATAAATTTTACCACGCTAAATATTTGAGCAAGAGCTCGTTAAATACAGTTCTAACATATTGTGTAACATTTTATATCTCCAACAAACTCCAGATAACTCCTTTTAGAATGTGATCCTGAATTGACTAACAGCTTGCGCTACCTATCTGAGTTTGCATTTGGCAAATAAGAATTTGATTTATAGAAATTGAGCAACACTGATCACTGCGGGGTGCAATAAGAGGAATTGTTGACATTTGATCATATTTATTTTCTTGATAAAACTTGCTGAGTTCTAGAAATACTATTTAGCTGCTAATGATGATAAGAATTTCATTTATAGAAAATTGTGGGCAATCATGTTACTAGGCTTACCGTGTGGAAGTTGTTATCTGATACATTTATGCTGTCGTGAGCAATATCTCTAACGTACATCCAACGGCATTGGCCAACAACACGTAGACGAATTTGGCTGTCTTCTATATATGCTGTTAACATGTGCCGATAATGATGACTTTGTGCGTGAAATATAATTCCGGCTGTAGACGTTGTCCGGAACTGTAGAGTTAGTTTATCTCCCTCAGCAAATGAACTGTAAACAAACAATATTGTTAATAATGATACTGATACCCTCAATAGAGAGACTGTATGCCATTAAATTCGTTTATTTCCTCAATTGAATTAAGCAGGGCTGTTGGACAGAATAGCAGCTAGTTGCATTTTATTCATTGTCTAACGAAGAAACCCTGATTGATAGCATGAGGTCCAACAGGGAGGCTACACCGGAACACCTTCCATCATCATGCCGTTTGTAATTGTGACCATGTGTTCGGCAGGCAAAAATGCAAATAGCCATGAAGCGAAAAGCATCTGTGCTTGTCATTTTGCAGAAAATATGGTCAAGCTTGCAAGGTATTAGAACAGGTGTAGATCGTCTGATAACACTTAAAGAAAGCTCTACAGCGATTGTAACAGATCCCATATGATATCTGCCATAGAACTGGCAGCTACTCACAGGTGTGCGTCAAACAAAAACACAACTACCTGACACACTATGAATAACAAAAAACACGTGCACTCTATGTAACACCCTTACAATATTCATTATCAAAAACTGTCATGCTGAATGGTGTGGGCAAAAGCAAATAACGACCCTGGCTATTGTAAATCATGAAGCTCACAGTAGCCCCTAGAGATATCTTGTTACCAGTGCTCAACCCATAAGCTGTATACAAGCAACCGCAGATTGTTGCTGAGAATATTTTTCTGATTAAAACATTTTCAACAATTATTACGTGTATGATTCGCTTTCACTTTACTATACATTATTTTAGTTTCTCAATGAAATATGAGTGAATTCATGCCTTGGAGCCTGGCTCCACGGCGTGTGACCTAGCTCAGTGTAATCCCTCTCGAATATTTAATAACTGACCATCAAAGAGAATGATTATAATGCCGTGGCGGCGGCGTAGATGCGACATATAATGACCAACTATAAGCCGTGTGAATGTTCAAGAGATATAACAACAATGCAAGTGTCTATCGTATGAAAGAAAAATAAAATATCTTATCGCTTACTTCAATGGAAACTTTATACCAGTTATGTTGACTTGAGACTGAGCATCACCCTCTAAGGCGACTCCGGATGCTTGTGTGATGTCGATGTGCTGATCCTGAAATTATTAAATACTGTATTTAGTCATATGAAGATGTAAATGAATCACTCAGCAAATACTAATATATTTGCATACAAAATAAAATATAGCACAGGTTAAGTGAATTATAGACATGGTCCGCCGCAAAATATTTGATAGTGGAGAATGCCACATGCATGTAGTCTAAATCTTGTGTTACACGCATAAAGCCCGGCTTGGCAACCTTAATGGAGAAATTACCTCACAAACATGACGTACTTTAAGATGGTTAGAAACTGTGAACTGTATCAAACTGCACAGACACAGAAATCCTGTTGTTATATCTAAATTCTTCATCTTGCAAGAGCTGATAGACTACCAGTTGTGTTACCATTTTACATATTTTCTAGATTTTATTCTATTCGGCATGGTCCCTGACCAATAGCAGCAGCCAATCAGAAGAGTTTTCCTTTGTAAGACCTGCCCATTGAGATTAAGCTCCAATGATTTTATGAATGAATGAAAATCTTCCCACATCGCATTACTATTGCAACATAGTTAGAGCTGTCATTGATAGTACGCTTGAAGATTGACAATGATAACACACAGCATACATATTTGTAAATAACATATTAGGCAAGATAACATTGGCACTCTGACAAGTGTAAATACAGTTACTTCACGCACCAGGCTTCCCTTTCACCAACTGTTTATGCAACCACTTTTCGACCAGTTTGGGGTGATTATTTCTAGCATGTGGTAATTACCAAGTCATGAGCTTCAGAACCCTTGAAGAACAGTACACACTGAAATAACTAAAGAATGACACTTACCGTGTTACACTACAGCAAGAATTCATTAAGAATTAAGTAAATTTGCAAAGAATTTTCTCGCATGCTTGACAAGAAAAAAATGTTTTACTTCAATAATTAAAAAGTAAAGTGAAACAACAAAACTCTGCCAGTTGAATGGATTTCAATCATGTGAAACTAATTTTGCTTACTTTCACAGCTATAGATGGAAGCTATCAATGAATAGCTTTGAGACAGCCAATTGAGATAGGTTTGCTCATAAATCAAACCTTTTTCATGCTGCGAGCAGTTCTAGCAATATAACTTGCAACTATTGTAAAATTTAGAGCCTTTCTTCGTAAGAAGATCTTCATTAAAATATTAATCAGTTTTTCCTGTTAACAATTCTTCAGTTTATCATTTACATCAATTCATATGTATGTAGTAAAATTAAATTCATGAACATAGAAGTATTTTGGAAAAAGATTTGAGCTAGGTCTAATCAAGGAGCATCCATGAAAGGGCAGCACAAACACAAGTTCACATTTGAACCAGTAATTTATCATCATTACACTAGCATTTGCTATGAGCATAGCTCAGCTTGTCTGAACAATTTTTGTACTTTAAAAGTTATATACTGTTATTGTTTAAGGAGTGTTTATAGTTTACAATCTTGTTTTGTATTATTGCGCCTAATTCTTATTCTATCTTAATGAAATGCACTGATACCCGATATGGTGGAGTTAGTTGGCATGAACAACTGAAAATATTTTTGCCGCAGTTGTAATGTACCGTTACAGTCAGTCACGCCTAGTTGTAACAAGCCATTATCAAGGACTGACTGCACTTGTAAGTCGGAAGTGTTCACAATTGTTTATGGACTCATTGAGCATTAAATGCAATCCTGAAGTTATCCTTAATCGCACCAATTGTTATGATACGGTTTATATACAACAACTACTATGGAGGCTGTTTCCTATTGTCAAGCTAGCGCTTAGCAACAGATGTAATCAGTGCCCATTCATGTTGATCAATCTGACACGAAAATTCGGAAGCACACAGCATCAAGTCAAACAGCCAATATCTTCTTCACATTGAAGAAAGACAACTCCATCATATTATGCTGTCACACTTGATTAGCCACTAATACATTCATGAAGGCAGACATGTCGCCATGTCTTAGCTTGCCGCCAAGTGCCAAGGTTGTTGTTATTCGCTGATGTCACGAGATTTATTGAAAGTTTGAAGAAGACAAATATATGCATGTCGGTCTAAGCGGCTCGTGACGAGCACAGCTAAACTTATTACAGTTTTATCACATTCCTCAAAAGATTAGAAAATCTTAGTGGCTATTTACCTATGTTTGCCTGCATTCTTGCAATTTATGACAATGTCTCAAGACTGTATAGCAGCAAATTGCAGGAGGATGTGCATTCCCTTGGGAGACTACGATATGGTGATGTGATCCATTTACTGCCATAAAGCTCCAATGAATGATGCCGCTGGCTTTGTTTTTCTTAAATAATTACCGATTCTGATGCGATGCCCAGCCTGAGATTAGTGGTAAAGAAATGGTGTCGGCTTGGCTATATGTCATTAACTGACACTGTTTTCAAAGGAACATAAGCCAAAAACAAATTCTATAGAAAATATATCATACAAGTGTCCCATGACTCGTGTGCCAAACGCCATTTTAAGCATGTGTGGTTATGATCAGGGCACAGCATTCAGATGCATTATGAAAGACATAAAGTCGACTAATGATATTGCTATTTTAGTCTTGATGGTGATTAAATAACTTTACTTTGTCTCAATTAACACAGATTATCAGATTACTTTGTATATGAGCCCAACACGTGACATTGTAATGTTGTGGTAATAAAGACACCCTAGGAACAAAGAATTTTCATTTTTATATTTGACCAATATAATTTCTTAATCGGTATTTAGCAAAGAAATTGAAAACAAATAATAATGCAGCCTCCATCACTACAGCTTGTTTCGTAGTCATGTTCCAGTCAGAGTTGCTCAATATTGATCAAATGATTGATAGTTAAACAAACAAAACAATGAAGTTCATAAAAATAGCAGAACACATTACAATAAATAGATAATTACAGCGATGATATTGACATATAAGGCCATTTCTTCGAATATAATCTTAGAACTCAGTAAAAAGTATGAACACAGAGATAACATTATAAAAAGCAATAACTGCTCAAGGTTCCGGCCTATCACAGAAGCTGTATTTCTCAGTGTCACTATAGCAATCGACCCAATCTAGTGTATCATCTGCCATATAACCACTGAGGCTTCTTCCTCTGCCTGAACTAAATTTGTCAGCAGACCCCGAAATATTCTTCTGCATGTCTATAAGCAAACAGTTTATTTTCGCTGCAAACTAAACTTATCCAAAACCAAAGCATGTTCATTAATGTTAATAACAAGAGAAAAAATAGCCACTAAATGATGAGTAGTGTGCTTTATTGTTAAAAGAATGATATGATTAGATTAAACGAATGAAAACAGCAGCTGAGCATAGCAAATCTAATTTCAAAGCAATTTGAATTTGGGTACTTTAAACATGATTATGGAATGAACCTGTGGACAATTTAACATGCAGTAAGATAAGATGATTTGCTTTACAAGATTATTACAGACTAAAAATCATCAACTCGGATAAAGTGACAAATTTTGTATAAGCTCGTGCAACAATTGTAAATGGTAATCCTTCACATGAAAAGACCGCCTAGTGCTTAGCGTAAACAGTTTTCTGTCCAGGAAATGGCTTTATTGACAACCAGTTGCAGACTAGTGTCTCAATTGAGTGACGGTTTTTCATGCCTTCTAGCCATCCTGAGCTTGATACCATCTAAGCTAAGTTGTTTACACCATGGAGACGAATCAGATGTTATTGGTTATGAAGATCATCAACTCTGTTGTCTGCATTTGCCGCCGCACTGGGATTATTTGACAAAAATAATCGATTCCTTTAATCAATTTGATTCATAATCTGCAGTACCATTAGGAATGATGGAAAAAATAATCGCATATTATTTGTTGTGATGTCGAAACAACGATTTGGAAATAAATTTTTTTAAACATCAATACCGGTTCACTGTTATATCAGCTACAGTACTGGCAAGTATGGGGTGCTCACAACGAATATGACATGCTTCACAAAATCTGACCCCGTTGGCCTAGCAATAACTTTGAGTCAGGATGGAGTATTTTGTGCACCAAAAACGAACTTACAAACAGAGTAATAAGTCCATTGATTAAACTGCTACAACTAATCACAACACCTCTAATGTGCTTGTTGTCAAGGCATTGGAATTTTATTTATCTTTTATCAGCTAAATCGTAGTTTTTATGACAGATATACAAATTTTTGAGAGATACTTATTCACACCAACAGATGATAAGAGTGTTTACTCAGACCTTTTGTCCTTTCTGATAACATATTTATAGTTGCAATATAATGCCTTCTTAAATATCATCATTAAAATAGTACATAGATGAACCAACAATCATAAATAGCCACTGAGTCACCAGGGAACCGCTTAACCGCTAATATATTTTGGTGCCAAACTAAGGTCAATTCAACTCATCAAACTCCAAAACCATTTGCTACTCACTTTTCAACCAATTAGTTATGAGGGAATCTATAAACTCAAAAAAATTGACTCCCTTTGTCATTATCTGCCTAAGGGGTTGCCAGTTGTACAGCAATAGCTACTTGAAATTTATGCATCATACAGTGCAGCGCTGTAGATTTTATCAGGATTTCTCCGAACAGCATAGTTACTACGTGCAACATTTTTGCACCTTATTGACCTTCCTGAGCATTTTTGCATCAATATTCTACAATGATGACATCAGCAACCAGCGTTACATTTGTTTCAGATGTCCTGCTTTTACATGATAATTAAATGATATCATGTTGTAAATAAAAAGATTTTACCAGCCAAGTTGAATGTACATGTTGAAGCTGTTGTCATATCAACAGCGTTATATTCCTCTAGGGAAGTCCCACTTGAATCCATTTGTAGCCAAACTTGGGAATTATGATTTGGACTAAGGGACTCCCGATCTGGGCTTAGCGAATCATGCTCACTTATTGTAGCAGCAGTATCGGCATTACCAGTTCTTTTCGATGGATACCCACAGAGGTCACATGATCGGGGAGAACCATCAGGCCCTAAAACAATTCAGAAGGATAGCATGGCATCCTAACTAATAGGAAGCCTGAGCTTGCATTTTGAAATGTTATGTCCAACTGCAAAAACATGTCTTCTAGATTTTAATGCCAAATAATTTGTACATATGATCCATGGCAGGAGTAATTATCTATCAGATATCAGTGGCAAGCGTCGTAATGGAAGTGCCTGCTATGAACTTATGGAGTTTGCTCATGAACCATAACATGTATTCTTCGATAAAGAATGCAATTATCTTCTAGCAAAAGAGAGAAATAGATCCTTCTGGATATACCTATTACCTCATGCCATATTTCATTAAATCATATCGTGAGCAACCCTAGTTCATAAGTGATCACAATCTTTACAATAAATGATCTAAAGCTGAAAAGACCCCTCAAGAAACAATTTATTAATTTTGGAAGTATCCTAAAAGCAAGAAATTGGATTTAAAAGTAATATTTGCTAGTTCGGATCACATAATTAGAAAGGAAATGTACAGCAAATAACAAACGAAATATCGCTAATTGTACATGTATCTATGAAAAAGTAGAATTTCAACCTAATAATCAACTCAAAATATGAATGGTTAATTCACCTCACCTATCAATTGCTTATCTTCCTGTTCTTCCCTGATCCAATCTCTTATGGCTCCTGCATGGTGCGCCTGCCGCTCCCGCTTCCAAACATGATGGTCGGGCTCAATAGCCATAATCTAATATTAAATATTGTCATTGACTGTCAATTAAATATACTATTCCCTTACTTTTATGTTTTTTATAGCAGAAAATGAATTGATTTCGACTAACTCGCAATTTTTCAGGTTTGGCTGAATGATAAAGATGAGAATGACAAATGACTTCAAGTGCATAACACAATGTGTCTGCGGTTGAACTGAATAGTCATCTTCTGGTGAAATACATTTAAGTTTTTCATTGTTAGTCATTCATAGTTGTCATCCTGAGACTTCTTATTACTTAATGACTTGTTGAAACAGGCACTCATAAATAACAAGGGAGAGCAATGGTCAACGGATATGAATGAGAAAGGATTGTGGTTGAGTAAACCTCAGAAGATGTACATCACAATTTTGTCCTGCTGCATCATTCGTCTGCCACTTGAGGTACTAAGGAGCTTATTTAAAAGTGGAGAGGAAATCTTCATTAAACCTCTGAATATTTTGATGAACGTTTTAAAAACTCATACCTAAGCCAAAAGTTTGTGCTGGTATGCATATATTTTACAAGTAGAATGTTTTGTGTGATAAAAGGAAGCTCTTTTTCTGAAGTCTGTTTAACAAGCTTCACATCTAATGGCAAGCCTAAATAGATACAATAGCCTGCATTCATAGCAAAATGTTCTAGAATAGCAATACAGTACATCTGTTCCTAGTAAATAATAAGCCATGAACATATCATAGAGAGAATAAAAAGGCTCAAACCCACCCACCCATGATATTTGAAAACCAAAAACGTCAGTTTCTTTTATGATAATTGCTTTATAGGAATTATCCTTTAAAATGTGAAATCATTACTAAAGACAATGAGAACAGTTATAAAAATTACCTACAATATTTGTCTGATTTGTAAATGCCAAGCAAAAGTAACCTCCAAAGCAACACTTAACAATGTTAGCACTTCTTTTAAAAGTAATAGTCAAAGGTCATCCTCAAAACTAAAGTTGATACAAACAATTGAGTGTAATGTGTATTCTCCACGCTGCTACAACCGACTGCATAGATTTAGCATCTCTGATTGACCAATATATAAATGTGTTGAAACATGTTTTTCATAAATAATTATTTTTTTAAATGTTTTGCCCTTGCATATTTATATTTGTAAAAATGTATGAGAAGACAACTCAAAACTAGCTCACTAAGATAACGTAACAAAGTCTGTTATACTTCTTTGCTTACTATTTCACTGAATTGAGAAGTGTTAATAATACAACTACCAAAAATATGATTGTATATAATGTACCTCCTCACAACACCTTTTGCTAACAACAGCTCTATAACCCATTTTCTTCAACAATTCTATTCTTCTGTCTAAGAGCACCTTGTGATGAACTCGCCACGTTTTCCCAAGAGCCCAAGGCAGTATTTCAAACTTGTACCCTTCAAAGTCCTCTTCCATATCATTCGCTAAATACCTAAAGTTGAAATTAAATAACATTCTATGGTTTCTAAACTAATCTTGAGAATGGTGTTGAATTGCCTTTACCGACTGGCTATATACATAAGGGATCTGACATGTAAGTTCAACAAAAAGTTTTGCGATGTTTAAAATGTAAGGATGTATAAATTTCTAACAGTTAAGGTTATATTCTAACTCTTGGAGCATTTATATAATAAACCTTCATAGATTAAAAGCATAATAAGAATTTACGTAAATCTCTGCAGTGAATGAAAGCTTCTCCGATGGTGTTATCTTACCCGCTTCATGCTGATGATTGTCGATAGCCCAATTTAGAAGAGCTAATTTTATGCCAAAAGCAAAATTATTGGCAATCAATAACAAAGCTGGTCACTCCTGACAGTAGAAATATTGCCAATTAACAAACTTGAGGCACCTGATAAAAGGCTGTAGTAATCATTACAAAAGCAACAATATGAAATAATTAACTACCAAGCTTAACCTTGTGATTGGATTATTACAAAAACCAATGAGTTAGGTAAGCATGGTGAACAATACAACTTAGTCAGGTAGGATTGTTAGTCATCTTTGCACTCACTTGTCTGTTCTGATTTCATAATAGCCGGAAAAAATTGAAAAGTATTGAATAGAATGAATAATGTCTACTTACAACGCAGCGAAGAAATTGAATTGGTTAAATTCATCTCTGGTAAGCTTGGCTTTGGAAAAGTACATAAACACCATTGCCAGAAGATACTAAAACAAGATGCTCTCACAATAATGGGAACACCTGTAGGACTATTATCAATAGAGACAAACATGTAAAAAATTGAACCACTTTTATACTTCTCATCCAATGATTAATGATTTCAAAATCATAAAAACTCTAAAATGAATCAAGTATAGAGCTAACGCAATGAGTAAAGAAATATAATTTAGAAAAAATACATTTGTGTGGTTGATTGAATGAGCCAGTATGGTATGTAGAGAATGCAAATAAAGGCGGTTATAACAAAGAAATAAGCTAAAATTCAGTTTAATAAGTCAAGTTTAATAAGTTAAACAAGTTTAATAAGTCAATAAATAAAAGATAACTAAGATTAACCAAAGGTTAAAGGGGTGCATGAAAGTATCAGTTAAAATTTTCTTACAAATATTAATTAACCATTCATATATATTCATATTAACCATTTCAACCACTATATTCATATATTCATATATATTCACGAATATAGCACTGGGATAAAGTGAGTGACAACCCTGTCATCTTTGATGAAAGCAACAAATTAATCAGTAAAATCCTATTGCTTACCAATTGCAAACATTATTTTTGTTATTTATTAGTTCTAATTTTATACTTACCAACTGTTGTTAACATATTTACAAGATTGCCATTATAAAAAAGCAAGATATCGTTTCAAGGTAGCAGTACAGACTGAACGAAGAGGTGCGCTCTAAGCTATGAGTGACACATACGCCTGTATCTCACAAGTAGATTATACCATGAGCCATTTTGTTACGGAGAGTACAAGGTACGTTATTTCTCTTTTTTTATATAGCGAATATATATTACTCAACTGCAAGTTTATAGTTTCAACAGAGAGCTATAGTTTCATACATTTCAATGCTTTCGACATCTGCGTATTGCTGTGCCAATACTGGATTCATATCTCAATATATTACTGCGTGTAATTTGCTGCCTACCGGCCTGTCAATGAGTCAGCTGCACACCTCGTTCTGCATGACTTCTGATCAATGCTACTTCTACCAATGCTATCTTTCATAACTGCTTAAAAGGTGTAAAATTTTCATATATGTTATAACTGATGTAAATTTTGACTGAATGACGAAATATTGTCTGCTGATGCCTTTTTATAATATGCCTAATTCTCTTGTGGTTTTTACGTTGTGAACTTTGGCCAATAAAGTGTGCATCAGTCACAAACCCCTCTCATATCTATATGCAGCCTAGCTACAGCCACTTCCAATAGAACGCCACTATAGAAAAAGGGGTGAAAAACACAGCGCCACACTATAATCTAACGCCACTTCTATTTGCCCACCACTTTGACATTCTTTGATCCTCCCGAACCCAAATTAGAAAGTGATCAATAGTAAAGTGTCTACAAAATGGTACTAATAATGACTCGGTTACTTCAATAATTAATTATTTCGTTGTTGCTGTAATGGTTTCCATGATTTTAGTGAGGATGTACCAGAAAAACTCGATCATCACGATCATTAGAACTATATTCTGATTCGGAGTGACTAAGGTCTAAATCAGGGGTCAGTAACCTGCGGCTCCGGAGCCGTATGCGGTTCTTCTATCCTCTCGCTGTGGCTCCCTTTGACTTTGGATTTTTTTTACCATGTGCCAAGTAATTCATAAAAGTATGGAAGTTTTATCACTAAATTTTGTAATATAATTTAAAAATTTTAATTATGGTGATAAATCAAACATTGTCGGTGTAATGCGTCATTATTTATGTGCCAATAAAACCGCCAAAATTACACCAGCCGGCATGACAAGCCTTGATTTTTTTACTTCAGGTAGGCAAACTATGGCGAATGCTAAGAAAAGTGACAGAGAAAAATATGTAGAACATTTAATCCTACATGGGCTGATTTGCTTGCTTTCACCGCTCTGAGACTGGTTTACCAGTTTGCTTAATATGTAATGAGAAATTTGCAAATAATAGAAAGTCAAATGTCGCAAGACACTTTCAGAATAAACACGCAGCCTTTGCTCCAAAATATCCAGAAGGAGATGAAAGAAAAAGGCCGTTTCGAAACTGATGTGTAAGGCTAATTTAAGCAAGAAGTGGGTGAAGTCCGGAAACTCATCTACATATGCTAGTTTTGTGACCGCTCAAGAAATAGTCAGGCATGGAAAGCCGTTCACCAACGGAGAATATATAAAAGAATCATTTGTTAGGAATGATTATTTTATATACTCTCAGTCAGCTAGAGTTAGAGTTTAAGTTTGGCGCTTTGCTAAAAGAAGGACTGATTTAAACATGAAGTTGCAATTTTTCTTGAAAGTAACCATAAAAACAACATAATAGGCCTACATGTATTTTCATGGTGTTGTTAGCTATTTTATTGTTCTTTGCAAAAATGTAATTTTGTTTTCTCAGCAGTTGAATCATTATAAATGCCACACATTTTTGTTTTATGGTGCAAACATGGAATAAAAACATTAAAAGCTATACAAAAACGTTACATGTAATATTTATTTTTTTAAATTTAAAATATCAAAGGGGAATTGTGGCTAACACTGTGTTCTTTCCTGCAGAAAACACGTCCAAATGGCTTTTTGAGTGGAAAGGGTTGCAGACCCCTGATCTAAATTATACTCATTATTTTCAGACTTGTCTATCCTGTGTTACAATCTTGACTGAAAACTTGAAAGCATTTTGATGAACAATGAGAACACTCTTCAGGAATACTGTATGACGTAATAGCAGCCATTGTTATGGCGTATTCTAACTTTAAAGTGTTAAAAACGTCTTTAACACTTAAAAACATGATGGCTGTTTTTTAACTCGAAAGCTTGACGGTTTTTCATTTCAAACTTTGAAAGTAACACTATTGAAAAAATTAATAACTGTATCTTGCTAACATTTTATAATCAAAGTAGTTCCTTGTTTAACTCGGTCTGATACTTTGGCGTATATGAAAAACAGTTGAGCAAAAATGCTGAGGCCGACGGCATTAATGTTTATCCGCCTGAGGGTGAGTGCGAAATATAGGTGACATTAGCATCGCTGCACCCATAAAAGGGTTAAAAAATGTATCTTCCAAAGATTCTGACGAACTAGTTGAAAAATGAAGTGTCACCCTCTATTTGAGCATCAGCTTTAACAAAACACAACTATAGGGTAAGGGTTGAAAAATACTGCGCCATAATGTTTAAATAAAGGTTTTATGGTAATTGACATCTTTGCCCTGGCTCACCAAACTTTAACAAAAGTTGAGTACTACATTGGTCATATGCGAGACACCATGGCTACATAGCCAGTTCAAATGTCAATATTACCCAGCCAAATCAAAGGTATAATACAAATGACATACCTTAATCGATAAACCAAAATTCTCATATGACTAGCAGCACCCATTCTCGGTAGCAACATTGCGTAAGCACTACTAAAAACCCTTATCCATACCAAATGTCTGCAAGTCTTTGTCTTGCTGCTATAAAGCTAGACTAATCTGCTTGTGAGTTTTGCCATTCCACAGATGTGCATGCAACAAATTGTATGGACTAACTAGCGTGACAACATTCTCTTTGCAACCAACCAAAACATTGTATGGTGGCACTTGGGCATAAATACGATTTAGATGTGCAGATTCTTGATACATGTAATTAGGCTTTGATTAACATGCAATTAGAATATACATTATAATCATGCAGTCTCGGGCTGCTTCTAGCTAAAAAGTTAAAAAGTCATTGTTCTCTCATTTGTGGTGTGCAAAGAACTCTGTTGAAACATACTCAAAATTATATAAACTTTCATGTTTTGCTATTAAATAGTTCATTTAGTTTGTGCACTGTAGCTGCAAGTTATGGAGTTCTTGGAGGTTCCTTGTTAGCCTTTTCCAAAGTCTTTACGCTATTCATGTAAGACGCTTCACTACTGTTCTGAGTAGAAGAATGTATTTGATTTATTTGAGTGTATTAGTGTAGTCAAGTTTTGAAATCAATATATTTCCTTATTTTCTCATCTAGCTATAGCTATAAAAACCAATTCCTCATGATCAGTAGTTAATGTAGTTAATGGTTGTTATGAAAAATGTGCTTTTGTAATTTGATCAAACAAAAGACACGATTTTTTGATAAAACTAGATTATCTATATAGCATAAACACAAACACTATATCTAAGAAAAGCATGAGCATGGTTCAAACAGTTAAAAAATAATGTATTAGGTAGGTAATAACAGCTGATGACTAGAAGTTGTGTTCCCAAAAACGTATTGTTCTACACTCATCTCTATTTCTAGTTCAAAGCAGCTTTAACATTCTTGAAAAGTAAAAGCATAACAAAATTTTGGTAGAAGTATATGGTAAAATATAAGCAAGATTATCTGGTAGATTATGTACATAATTTTTTATACTATTTTATATGCTCACTTGCCTAAATAAATCGCATGCACTCTTTCTCCTAAACAATGACTAAACTATTAACATTGGAAATGGCAGGTTTACTGAAATTAGGTGGCTCTAATTGTACTCCTCATTTTGCTAACCATCATTCTTGCAAGAGCTGCACGGAAACCTTTTAGTTAGAGGTGAGAAGGTTAAGATGACACAATATGTGGAAAAATGGCTAAGCAAAATACATGTATGCATGCATATTCAGAATAATGTCATGAAATCTTTGGGGCAGATGAGATATTGCACAATAACTCACAATTTTCAAAAAATGGAAGGGGCTGATACACTCTCGTAAATTCAATGTATGTTCACTTGTGGCGATTTCGTAGTTCAAATAGCTTATGACAAAAGAGCTTATGTAAACAATAAATAACGAGTTGCATAAACTGCATCTATGCTGATCATACGCTGTCTATGTGTATAAGCTGAAGCGATTTTAGGTGGGTAAATGACCGACTGCAGATTCTACTAGATTTTAGCAGATATACATTTCTCTTACTAGTATTAATATGTGACAAATGTTAAGCACAAAACTAAAATGATGAGATTTACTGTGCACTACTATTATTGACTGTTCAATAATAAATCCTGTTGGCCAACACTGACGAGCAAATGGCTCTTGCAAAAGATAATTCTCTTGCCAGCTGCATTATGATTTTCTATGAAGATTGCCCGAAGGATTTTGCTGGAAAGCCGCATCTTGCAACCTCCTATGTAAGCATGTCTCAAAAAACAAATTGACTGTGACATTCTTTTATCATCATTATACATAGAACTTAAAAACATGATACATGTATTACCAAATCTCATGAAATACTACTTTGAGCATGGCTTACTCCATATTAGCTTGCATAAATTCTCAGAACTCAGTACTGATAGAGAAATCACGGCAATATTCATTAGCAGTAACTTTGGTGTTTTAGAAAAACAAAAGTGTTCACTGCTGATGGTCCTGTGAGATGTATGAAAAGGCTAACAGTTTGGCATTAGACCTAGTTTGTCAAAAACTGTTAACAGATTCAGCCCTTCCATGAAGTCATGACCAAGCTTGAAAAACCCCTATATTAGTTGGGATTTCCATATCCATTCTAGTAGCCAATAAAAGCCTTCAAAGTATCATGTGTAACTGATGATAGTCTCATTAGTAGTAATCTTAATCGTTCTCAATCTATATAATTATATAAATCTCTGTGTTTGTTGTTTGTCATTCTTGTGTCTAGGTATAGCGATTAAAATCTAGGAGCGAAAAATCCGAAACGAAAAATAATAGAACTAGGAATTTCAAGTTTTGCAGCCAGGCAAGCTAGCCATTATGCTACGCTGTCCTTGCCATGCTATCACATAACTGTGCACATATTTATGCAACGTTTGCAAAAATACTACTGGTTACTACTAGCATGCTTGAAGATCAAGATTCCGTGGAAGGTCATGACACGTAACGTAACAATTATAATTGTTGCGTTACGTTTATAATTCAAAATAAATGGCTTCAGACGGACGAACACAGCTCTTATTATAGTAAAGATTTAGACTAGCTTAAGTTACTAGCGTAAGTTAGTCAAATTCATTAGGTTAACAAACTTAGCCAATTGCAACTACATTACCTGCCATTGCTTATAAGCTGTTTTAAATCTTGAACGAATGTTTAGCATAAGAAGTAAGAAATGTTTCTCAACCATATGTTTTAGCTATGCCTTGAGCTTTGAAATATTTGATTTATGCACCAGCCGAACACAGACAGAAATAAACAAACACCTTCATTTAAAAGTTAGAATAGTAAATTTTGTATATTAAATAAAAGTGAATTTTCTCAGCGAAACCTTTTTATTACCATTTGTTGATGAGCCCACTCCATCCCAACTAAGCCTTCTAGATCCTCCAAACCCTATACATTCTTGATCAGCAAGGCCAGGGAAAGAGGTTTTAAGCCAATAAAAACTTTTTAGATTTGCAAGGTAAAATTCTCCAAAAAAGTACAATTTTTGGTTCCAAAACAATCAGAAAAAGAACTATGACCAAAGTGTTTTCAAATCTTTCCGTTAGATTCTCAAACCAAATATGTGAAAGGAGAAAGAGCCATTCTTGCTCTCAAATGATGCTGTTGATTCAACCAATGCTAAACTTCTTGACAAACTACCTGGTGAACACAAGAGCTACAAATCGGTTGACATAACGGTTGATCTAGATGAAGTCGTTAACTATCCAATAAATTTTTTAAATGGCCGGCAACTTGCGGGTCTGCCTCCTCACAATTTTATTTTAACAAAAGGAGTTTAGTTATTCTCGTTACAAACTTAGACCCGCCAAAGCTTTGCAAAAGAACTCGATTAGTTATGAAACAGAAGATGTCCTGTTTTAGAAACCACCAAAGTTTTAGAGACTTTTGTATTTTGACAGGCAAATACAAAAGTGAAAATGTGTTCATCCTTAAAATCCTCATTTCATCAAGTTTGCCATTTGAATTTAAGAGACTTCAGTTTTTATTCAAACTCAGCTTTGCATGTCTGTGAATAAGAGTCAAGGACAAACGCTACAAGTCGTTGGACCGAACCCCACAGACCTGCATTCTATCATGGTCAACCTTATGTAGGCTGTTCAAGTGTTAACAATCCTGAAAATTTGTACGCTTTGAGATCAGATAAAAAACCAAAAGTGTTTTGTACTAAGAGATACTACAGATATAGTGTCTCAAGATTGTGCGTGGAACATTCACAAGGTCTTTTTAAAGATAAAATTTTAATTCTCCAATTCTTATTACCATGTAATCTAATCATAGGTTCCAGTACACATTTGCTTCCAAAAAAATAAAAACATTGTTATAACATACGTGTATGTATTTGCTTGGTTATACCTTTTAAATATCTTCCTCTACCCAGGCAACGCCGGGTACGTGCACTAATTAGTAATAATTAATGACAAATATGTGTCAACTAGGATTAAAGCTAATTTATATAAATAAAAACCTTAACTCCAAATTATGATGGTAAAATTTATTTAGCCTCACTAACAAAATCAAAATCATTTTGACGTATTCAATACTAAACTATATCTCATGCCGCGTGTTGTGTTCAGCTACCAATCTAACTAGTTTACGAAAGTACATGTAGCTAATTTCAAGCATGACTGATAAGCTGATCATTACGTAAATCTGCCTAGCTAAGGCTTCTATTATATCTTAACTTACATGTATATCTAACAAAAAATATCAAAACACAATTTTTAATAGTAATTCAAATATCAATCTATTCCAACCGTAATTAGAGCAGACAAAAACTAACTGGAGCATGTAACATGTATATACTTTTAATAACCAGTCAGAATTGCTTAGAGAAAATGGGACTCACTGTTGGTATGCTATAGAATTGTTAATGCAGATTCAGAACAATTTTGTAAGATTAATATAGTACAATATATTTTACCTTGTCGGCTACTTTACAGCAACTATCGAAATGAAGAAACTTGGCAATGTATGGCTCTTCTACAAATATATGAAATTAGGTCAGCCGTTCATATTCTGAATCATAATCAAAGAAGATCACATGCATCAGACGACACTACTTTAAGACACATATTACACAATGGCAGATTTGGTCAAATGACTAAAATCTATACTTTTCAGTATCCAACGCAATATCCATTGTTTGATTTAACTTCACTGAGAACTCTTTTTGATGACCACTAAAAGGTATATATGACTATAGTGCTAACTTTGGTAACTCTATCCGAAAGGCCTGCGTTAACTTAAAACCAACGATCGCGATTCAACAATAATAAGATGAAGGTGATTAGCTAGCAATATTTAAATATATTAGAAGTGAAGCTTTTCTTAGATGCCAGGTGGTAGTGAGAATGGTCCCGCAGATGTTTTTATTAAGCAATAGCCTTATTTTTTTGGCACAACTTTCAACCTTACCCAATAGCTGTAAATACTTCATCATCTCATCGGTGGTGACTATTATCTCAGACTTTGCAGATGATGAAGGATTTTCACAGGTGACTCCTTTATTTGTTAACGCCTGCGAGGTTGGTTGGGTTTCCGGTCGGCTAAATAACTGGCAATTTGTAGTCTTTGATGTACTGGCTCGAGCTAGATCAGCATGTTTTTTATCTTTGCAATGGACTGAGGAATGGGTAGAAGTCAAAACATTTTCAAAGTGGCTCTCAGCAAGGTCCTTATCATCTGATGGAAGGCTAAATGTATCAATGCTGATTTTCTGAAGGCAAGCTTTTCTGTTTTTTGTGCTTGGTTTTACATCTTGATTATAAAGTTGAAAATGTTCAGCCCTGGCATTTCTTTGAAAAGATGCTTTATGTTTGAAACCATGTGTAATGTTTAATGAAGTTCTTTGAATGCTATTTCTTCCCTCTTTAGATGTAGAATGTACAAGATATGGCATGGAGTTAGCCATATAATTCTTACGATTTAAAGCGTGTGAAGCTTTAGCAACGCATGATCCTTTCGGCATTACCACAGCTTAACCGACGCTTTACAATCTTGGTTAGTCACTGTTGTAAATCTAGAATAAAGAAAATATATTTCCAGATTTAAAAACTAACAAAATGTGAAGTAATCAAAATGAATAACTAATATAATAACGAAATAAAAACTCTTTTGATTAGCTTAGGCGCTTTGAAAATCAAGTTCTGTCAAGCTTTTACAATTAGTATTAGTTTTTCGCACGAGTCATATTTGTCACTCAAGTTAAAAGGCAGGGGTGAAACCACAGTAAACTGCAACATGAAGCAAAAGACTATGTTCCTGAAGTAGATTGTTGCTTTTACAAAACAAGCTGCTCTTGCTGTGTATTTTTAAGCAGAGTACTGCTGGAACAAGAATAGCAAAAATGGGATGAGTTAGAAGCCCAGGAGAGAACCAATCTGTACATTTGCGCAGTGTAGCACGGGTTATGACCTCCCTGTTTTACAGGTTTTTTGCCTTATGATGTGGAGCACGATTGTTCTTCATGCCCTTCATACAGCATTATTTTCGTCATACAACATCAACAAAATGTCTCTCAAAATTTGAATTTCTTGGTCGGTGTGCTGAATGAGTCAAAATATTGAAGATGCTGATATGCTACTAGCTGAAATCCTTCCCACAACGCCTGAAAGAGATACGATGCTCGCTCTCTCTCAGTTCAGCAATGTTCATTATAAGTTAGAGTGAAAATGAAACCGGAAACAGGTAATAAGGATTAATTGACAAAATTAAAGTTTAGTAAAACTTAGTTTTAAGTGTTTGTAAGTAACTTTGTTTAGTAAGCTAAATTCATTAAATTTAAATTCAAAGTCGTTGTTATGCGTCTGTTTCAAAGGTAAGAGCGCCATGCGATACGTGTAATACATAGTAATGTTACATTTTATTGCAGATCATAAGCGCTAAGTACACTAAAGTTACTGTAGGTGACTATAGTTACCAAGGTTAATATACTATATAATATATATACTATAATATATGTACAGTATGTATATAAGATTTTGACGTTTTTTACCAGGACTGTTAGGATTAGATAATTACTATGGGTTTCTATACCCCTCTATAGAACATTTTTGCCTTATGGTGCCAACACCGGAACAAATTGTCGTATGGCGGGGCCCACTGTAAATCAAAACTATAGAACCCTTCAAGCAAGAAGAGGTAATTATAATGAAAATAAATGTTAAATGCAATCGTATATTTTATGCAAAATAAAGGCATTGTAGAACTGTATATTTCAATAACATTAGCATAACATTGGGATCTGCTACATTTGCCCTGCACATTTTTTTAAAACTTTTTATTACAATCTAAGTAACAGTGTGCAAAAATGAAAAGCTTGAAGCAACTTGAAATCATCTTTTAAGGAATGGCTGATCCTAAAAATGAAAATAAAAAATACCTTTCCAGACGAGTCTTGCAATGGACAAAAACATTGTGCAGCAACAACATTAATCACAAAAAGCTGTGTCAAATTAAAAAAATCAGATTTCAGATGCTATGCTAAAACGAAAAGATCTTGAAAAGCTCAATTTTGAACCCGCAAAGGACAGCATCACTGGATTGCCATTCTATATAGCTCCCTTTCTACATCCTTTCTCTTAAACTAGAAATAATCCTAAAAAACCCTCACTTTTCGCAACAGCCCGTATGTACTCTGCTGAGGCCAACTAAAAGTATTTGACAGTGTTTGCCACTTCTCTTGAACTACTATTAAAAAGCTATAAAAAACTTGAATGTTCGTATTGCTTTTGACTAAAAGCTGATGGAAAAACTAAAAACCAGTGCAGCTAATGTCATAGAAATACCAAGTGAAACATGTTTAATTTTTGGTACCATCAGCTTCTAGCTGTAGAAATTATGGTTTGCAGGATTACTTAATCTTACAGGATCTTAATCGGAAGGAAACATTTACAAATATATAACCTGTGCTAAAGCAAGAAAAAAAAGGTTCTGCAAATGAAATGTGACAGGAAAAAAGTGCAACCACTGAGCCACGATGGTGCACTTGATAAAGGTATTGCAAGATGTTCCTTGATTAACTTACATCGGCTTGATAAGCTCTCTTTGCAATTTTTCATGAGACCAATTATAAACGATCACAATAAAATTCTGCACTTTTTAAAAAAATGAGGCGAATACAAAGTGATTGTTGCCACAACTTTATTTACAACTTCAGCACAATGAAGACCATAATGATGATTTGCACTGACAAAACTAATGAAATATTGAAAGTAATAATAACAAAAAATTGCTTGTGAGCGTGTCTAAACATACCAGGTAAAATTATTTATTGTGACATTGCTATGTCCAAGTTTAAAGAAATTACTCAGTAACGACTATTGTGAAAATCGTATCTTTTGTATTGAACTAAAGGCCAAGTATTTGGGGAAATTTTATAGCATTTATAAACAAACAGTAGTAATAAACTAAATTTGTTTCAGTTTTTAAAAAAGCTTCATGGTTAATGCTTGCATACCAACTGCATGTGGAGCTAATAATTAAGCTACATTTGTAAATAACAAAGCTTGAGTATATGCTAGTGATGATTCAGTTTATTGGGTATTATTATCATCATAATGTACTAGTTGGCTCACGTGATGGAAGAACAAGATTTTGTAGAGTAATTTTCTTTATAGTATGCAAAAATGTAAAGATAAATGCAGATTAAATGCTTGTTTTAGTAGTTTTTGGCATCAAGGATTATCAGCAACTTAAGTATTTTGTGTGAGATTATCACACAATTAAAACATTCTGCTGATCATGTGGCTATAGCAAGGCTAATTGCTTATGCTGACCTGAAGAAGGCATTAAATGAGTACATGAGTAAAACTGAAAAACTAATAAATGGTTTTTCAGCCTGCAAGATCTGGTTGACAAAACTCAGTATCTGAACAAAAAGTGTGATGGCGTTTCATTTTTAGCCAAGTAGCTCCATGTGTGTATGTATACGTTCTTCAAAAATTTAAAGATGATGGGTGGTCTGTTAGGAAATTGTGCCGGTTTTTATCTATAAAGAAGTTACCTCTTTGTTGTGCTAATCATTTTACAGAAAAATTGATTTTTAAATTAAAAATGGATAATATTTGGCATTTGTTTTTAATCACTCACTAGCCACTGTTTTGCAAAAGGATTATTGTCAGGTATGATAATGTATGTTTTATTTTCCAGAAAAGGTTTCAGCCAGGCTGTTAGGACTACATGTAGTTTCATTTATTGATGGAAGTTTGTTTTGCATTACTAATGATTGAAAGATTCAGTATGCCTGTAAGATTTTTACGTTAACTTTCGAGTTAACTTTGCAATTAAATCTGACAATAATAATGGTAGGACAACTCCCAACATGGCATTATTACAACATATTTCCTATAATGGTAGTTTGTTTAAAGCTGTGTACACATAACTAATGACTCATCTGCATTGACTAGATTGCAAGAATACAATCACATTACTGCTTCCTAAAACAAAATATGTAGTCTTCATCAAAGCGGAGTAGTTTGACAGTCTGCTATTTAGTTCCATAGCAATTGTCAGTACCTTTAGATCTGATAAACATTTCGGTATTGTGTACTAGTTTGATAAGAACAACAGCTTAATCAGTTAAAGCCATCATCCTAGTTTCTGTTAAAGTTTCTACTCAACGAATTAACTTGTCACATACTTTTAGAGTGACATATTCAGTTCAGCTGCCTATCATATTAATTTCATTTTGAAGTTTGCAGAATCTGGAATTTTTACCATAAGCTTTATCATGGTTCTGTTCTCTGCGCGTTATATTGGTTTGCGGCTCTGAGGCTTTTCATCATTTGACAGCTTCAAGAGTATGCCAATTGTATGAACTACCATAGTTATTCTCAACTTGCACCGTATCAATAGCTCAGTAGATATCAGTACAAGGTAGGAATCAATCTGTTTTATGTGTCTTGATAGATTTTGTTCCGCATGTTGCTGCTTCATTCGTTTTTACATAGTGTTAACTAATGGTGAGAATCTGATGTTGTACTCATGAGCAAATAATGAGTGTAGTGATCTTTGTCAGCTTATTAGCATTTTGCTAGCCTCTTTCAATCTTTTGATAGTACGTCAAGCTGCTTCTGAATAGTAAAGAGAGCTAGCTACAGACACTCAAAACAGCTTCAGTGACAAGCTTGGATTTAATATTTAGACTTGTCCGATTATCAGTATTTACTTGAGATTGTTGTGAACTGAAAGCTAGCTTCTACCACATTAATTGAAAATGCTTCACCTATATAAGCTCTTAAATTTTCTGCCACTCTTTTATTGGCTTTATCTACTTTACGTAGATATAGTACCTTCCGAAGGTTATAGCCTGTACCATGTGGCATTGGTGACCCATTACAATTTTCTAATTTTCTAATTTGTTATAGGATGTCATAAGCACAATTTATTTTTTTAGAAGTGCTTATTGCTGCCAGTTTTTTACTTATTCTGCTCATTGTTCAATGCCTACAATTGCTACCTGATTTATTAACAGACTTCATTTATAAGTGCAACTCTAACATCTCCACCAACAGGCGACAGACTTTCCAATAACTTTTGATAGCCCTTTTACTTGCGACAATGCTCTGTGGCCAATATAGCTATGAGTTACACCTATGCCTGTTTTAAGTGTTCCTGCACAGATATTTTGTGATAATCTATAAATATAGATCTCAACCTTTGTCTGTCATTCATCTCTCCAGTTATAGCGAAAAATAGCAACAAAAAATCACCTTTGTACTGGTTCAGAACTCGTGGCATTTATACTGCAAGTTTACTAACAAGCACGCGTAACCACAAGGCTACACCATTCTTATCTTTTTCATCGCTTTTACCATATACTATATATATCCTTTTCGGATTGCACAAGCTAAATGTGCACTTTTTGTTACACATATTACCTTATGTCTGTTAACTTTTGGAAACTTTTTAAAAGCTAATTTTTTACCATTACGTATTTTTTTAATTTGTAATTTCAAAATGTGCCATTTCAATTTTAAATGCGCTGTTACACTACTATTTCCGATTTTTTAAAGGTTCGATCGCTAAATACGTAAAAATTAAATACTTTTCACGATTGTATTATCTCGAGTAGGAATTGCCTCTGCATTCTCACTTCAATTGGTCAGACAAAGTACCAGACAAGGACAGTCCAATCTCTCATTTTTACATTTTTTCTGGTATCGAGAGGTACTAGTATGCAACAGGTACAACCAGAGGTGCAACAGTAACCTTTTTTATGCAAACATTTCTACGCATTAATTGTTATTAACTCAACATACTAATAATTTTTATTGTTTTCTCAGTTTGTATTAATTTTATCATTACCAAATAACTTTTCATTGTAATTGTAGCACTTCGATCGCAATCGTAACTTGCTTATTATTTTCTATTTACATTTAAACACCTTTATGGATGTTTTATTTTATCTCTAAATTTATTTCAACAAAACACTTTTTTAATGATATAAAATTTAAAAGTTACAGTTGTTTGAAAAAGTTTGAAAGCCTTAACAATTATTGTATTTTTTATCTTAATTTATTTGAAGAGCACAAAACACTTTTTTCATGATGTGAAGTTTGAAAGTTAGAATGGTAACAGTTGTTATACAGTATGTTGAATGAAAATTAATTTTCTGTGCAAAGATTTTTTTAATACTCGGGCATTCAGTAGTCTATACTATAATGATAGCCGTATCTGTTCAACTGTCCATTCGAAGCCATGTCTGAAGGCTCGAAAAAAGGATTGTATCATACAGGATTCAAACCCGCTACCACCTGTGCCAGTCATTCACCTTCCATTATATAGAATTTTTGTGCATACATATGCTCAATCTTTGTGCTTTTTAGCACACCTGATGATCTCTCACAGCACACTGGACTGCCAGAATACTAGTAACAATAATAATAGCAATTTATTTGAAATAACTAAAAAATTAACATTAAAAGCGTGTACAGGAAAAGCTTTAAAATTTGCACAAATTGAGTCCCCACGATAGAAAAAAAAATTATGATGAGATAAAAATATTATTACTGTAATGAAAGATGATCATATGAAATAGTTAAAACCAATAGTAAATTATATAGTACATCATATCACATGTCCATCCCCATATAACCGCTACTATATCATAAAATCGCCGTCCTGCCATAACACACTTTGAATAGCATAGTTTTAACTTTGTGTTGGAAAAATTTGAGAGTTAAGTTATGCACATGATCCGGGTTTCTATTTCAAAAGTCAACATCAGAAAATTGAAAATAATAATGCATGGCTGAAACAAGCTTAAGACAAAGGATGATTCAAGGGGATGTCGAGTAATATGGGATAGAATTTTAACATTGTAGTTGCATTCTTTAAAGTATTATGGCAGAGCCATAATAGTATTATGGCAGAGCCATAATAGTATTATGGCTCTGCCATAATGTGAGTATAATGTGAGCTAACTAATGACAGAAGAAGAGTGAATTAATTTTTGCATATTGTACAATAAGGAGCCAATGAAGATTTTTAAAATGTAGGGTTGCAGAGTTGTATTTCTTAGCTTTACTCACAGTGTTGCATGTGAATTTAAAATAAATTTGATATTTCTAATGTTGACCTAGCAGTCCATCGAAGAAAATACTACAGAAATCCAGTTTAGAAGTCAAATGCAGTAACTGTGTATTGACAATTGGCAGTAGTAAAAAATTTCTGATTAAGATAATCAGCGTTTAAGAATCATAGAAGCATGATCTACAGAGTGAGAAAATATGCTTTCAAAAATTTAAATTAGTCAAACACACCAAAGTTCCTTGTGGATAGTGATAAGGGCATACTATGCCCACGACCAAACGAGCGGAGCGAATGTTTGAGAGTTTTATGATAAATGCATGTGCACACAACTCATGAAAGTTATTCATCAACAACATCGCAAACCCTTGCACCGAAATCTCATCAACAAATTTAACCATTTTTGTGTAGAGTCGTTTAAGTATAATAACGATACAAAACACATAAAAACATATTTAAATATGTTACCAAGTCTTTGAAAATTGTCGACATATTCCTAAACCTTACCCATCTGATCGGATTATACACAAATAAACAGATTAATTTGGCCGAAAATCGTTATTAAAACTTGCCAAGCCTTGCTTTTATCAAAATTAAGACCGGCAAACGAACCGCCGAGCGACAGAGAATAGAACCATTAAGTTGTGCGCATTTCACGAAAGAATAACGTACACATTTCACCAGTCTATAGCATTGGCGAATTGCCAAAGGTTTCTGTAATTAACGTAAAAGTACTGAAATCGTTTCTTATTTGCCGACTTCAAAGTAACTGACATTTTGGAAACTTTTGAGTACTTTGGTATTCTAACTGATGTCCAAAGCAGTGAAAAGGAAATGATGATGATATATTCTTCTAACGATTCTTATGAGATTATTACAATATTTAATTATAAGTTTGGATGACTATTGAAGTGTTATAGTCACACTAACAACATCGATGATGAGCAATATGTTAATGTTATTATTTTTTCTAAATAGTTTTGTTAAATAGATTTTCTAAAAATCTATATAAATTCTATCTAACTTCTTGATATTGTTAGCTATGACATTTTGAAATGTAAACAAAATTGTGCGTTGGTTTTCTATTATTACTGTATTACTATATTAATAATATTGGTTATTATAATAATATCAGTGCATTTTGCTTCTAATATTGCATTTCTCCTATTGCAGGGGAGAGATACAAACATATAATCCTTTCCTTTCATTATTGCTGTTTGTCATGACCAAACACTTTTTTAAATAGATTTTCTAAAAATCTATATACATATCACAACTTCTTGATATTGTTAGCTATCACGTTTTGAAACGTAAACAAAATTGTGCATTGGTTTTCTATTATTACTATATTAATAATATTGGTTATTCTAATAATATCAGTGCATTTTACTTCTAATATTGGCCAATATTGTATTTCTTCTATTGCAGGGGGAGAGATATACATGTAAATATATAATCTTTTCTTTTCATTATTGCTGTTTGTTGTATATAATAACACCCACATCCAGTACGTTACAGCTACCATTGCAGTTATCCTATTGCACTGCAGTGCCATTTGACTGCTAATATTGCATTTTTCAACCATCAGTACCCTTTCTTTTTTCCAATATCACTTTGGTCGTGGGCTGTATGACAGGGGAATTTCTAGTGATAGTAATGTTTGTTTATTACCATTGATAGTAATTTGTTTATTGATTTTGGCGAACCAGCTACAACGCTAAGTATGATGTTTTTAGGATTGATTGATCAGACAAAGCATAAGCCTTAAGACCACCACAAAACATGAAAATCTTGGCACTACTAAAAGTCTTATGCCAAGAGTTCGCCTAGATGAGTCTTATTTGTTGTTTGCCTGCGTAATTCGTGTATGTATAAGTAATTAGTTTATTTTTTTACCTGCAATATGATAATATAACTGTATAAATGGCTAATCTCATACAATCTATCTATCTTCTCCTTATCTTTTTCTCAGCCCAAGCAAGCCTATTCGTTCCTGAATGTGGAATTCTTCTACCAGGTCAGCAGCTTTTATAACGGTTAATGTATTACTTTGATTAGTCGTTAATTTCAAAACGTGTTAGCATTACGACGTGGCAGCACTATTACAATTACGTTAGTTTTGTTATTATGTGACATTCAATTGAAAATGTTTCAAATCGTACTAACAAATGATATACATTGCTTCCAATGGTGGCTGACTTGGTCTAAAATTTTATTCTGAAACAGGAGTAAAAACGAACCTCTTAGTCACACGTTTTACTTAATTCTGAACAAATTCAAACGAACATGGTACGAGCGTAACAAAATTATACTTCTTGAATTCACAACTGATGGTTCATCATTATCGTCTGCTGAAGGACCAGACTGAATAAAGTGTAGTAAAATTTTTAGTAACGGATAACTCTATGATAAATTCTATGATATACCTACATTTACTGGACTCCAGTGTAGCGATCCCACTTAACCTTTGATCTCAGCTCAAAGTGCTAGAGGTTCTGATCATAGAGTTATTTTTCTCAAAATATAATCTATTTCTATTACACATTAATTTTGCTTTCGTCCGGGTACTGACAGATGAGAAGTGTCTAGTAAAAGTTGGTTTACGGTTGCCGTTAAAAAAACCTACGCTGGGCTTCCATAAAGTAACACTGCAAATTATGATAGGAACTTTGCCTACCTGATTAGTGTCGCGCATTAGTAATGACTGCGTTATGACAACAAAATCCAAAATAAATTTCAAGTGCTCACTGTTTTTATCTAAAACGTAGTTTTTGTATTTTATGGAAACTCCACTCTCAGAAAGACTTACTGGTAGAAGTGCATATTAAAAAAATTTCTATGGTACAAAGCAAGAGTTTATGTTACTGTCAACTCGTTTGCTTATTTAATATTTTTAATTTATTGGTTTCATCATAAACCGTTGTTGCAATGCATATTACCATACTAAGTGACAACAATAATACAGTAAAATGTGACTTGGCTAGTTTTTCAATCGGCTGAAACTTGTGGCATGAAGATGTTTTCTCCGAGGTCTTGCAAACATTAAATTGTAATTTAGTGATAGCAGGGACGCAGCAAAGTATTCTGGGTGTCTTAGTTATTTTGGTTATATACTAAACCATATGGTTTATTTATATTTAGTTTTGAATATGTTAGAAGTGGGCAGGACATACTTTGTGACCAGACCTGCCAACCCAAGAGTGGGGCAACGCGCGAGATTTGGTTTTGGGGCAATTGATGTATCAATGATAGTATATATAAATTTGTGGAAATTGGGGCAAAAATCTCACACATTTCTCACGCATTTTCATTTTTTCTTTGGGGTGATTGCATGAGTCTCACGCCCAATGCGTGAGAGTTGGCAGGTATGTTTGTGACTCCAGGAGATGTGCAATATTTTGTTTGCTTCGGTTGGCAAAAATTTTGTCAATTGTTTGGAATTTTCATTATTATTATTTTGATTGCTAATTGTCATACTTTGTAATAAATAATGCAGGATGTTTGGTGATGATAGAGGTAACAAGTCCAGAGCCTTGTCGTTTATTAATTGTTAGCCAAAGCACAATTGCCGATGTCCGTGGTGCGCATGCACAACCGGACATTACATAACATCATCTTTTTTCCTAATACCAATAATAGATCAAAACACAAAGCAGAAAGCAAAAAGATCTATAACTTGGAATATCATAACTGAAAAGCCTAACTACGGTTTTTTTCTACACGCTAAAGCCTCCTTATGGTGAATGACTAATCTAAAAATTGGGCCTTTATATTGCACCATGCAAGAGTAAAAGTAAATGAAAATCAGTATTAACCAAACACTGAAAATGAATGATACGCTTCAAAACAAAAGTGAAGCTCTAAAAGAATTACCTATAGCTGGGTAACCTTGCAAGGGCTAGTAGACACAGAGCTTCACATTTCATAGCCTGCAAACCCTACTGGCAGCCTAACCCGCCTGCCACTGCTAGTAGTTTGCTCCAAGCCTACCCTGCCCGGTGAGGCCCCACTAACAACAGGTCCCTCCCGAGGTGTTACATTTCCGAAGTGTACTGAATCAGTAGATTCAACTGTAGGCGTTCTCAATGGAACCCGAGGTACCTGAAGGCTTTCCTATGGATTAACATACCTGACTAGACCGGACATGCATTCTATTTTGCCTAAAGGTATTACCACTAGATGTACTGATTATATATGACCTCGCACTGTCTACACCCTGTACTGTACCTGGTATCCATTTCCCTCTTGCTGACTTAAAAAAATGATAAGTTTGACCAACCTCTAAAGGTAACTTTTCAGCGCCACTTTTCCGATCAAAATAATATTTCTGCTTAGATTGCCTCTCTCCTAATTGCACCCTTATGCCCTCGATGTCAGAGCCACTGACCAGGTACTGCGTAGTCACAACAGGAATACTGTCTCGTAACACTCTACCTTGAAGGAGTTGAAATGGAGAAGGCAAGTTTTGATCCACAGGGGTGTTTCTCCATGACAGCAGAGCCTTCCGCCAGTCCTTGCCTTCCGCACCACACTTTTGAATCATGGCCTTAACTGTCCCTACCAGCGCTCAACCTGACCATTTTTGGCAGGGTGTGAAGGAAAGCTAGTGTGGTGCTCTATTGTCCAGTCTTTACAGAATGTAGCAAACTCATCACACCAAAACTGGGGACCATTATCTGAGATTACCACCTCAGGACATCCAAAGTCTGAAAAGACTTCCCTTAGACTACTGATCACCTGAGAAGCAACAGTAGAATGTTAGAGGCATTTAACCACTGGAAATTTACTCAGGTAGTCTACAACTAAAAGGTGATCATCGCCACCAACAGTAAACAAATCAGCACCTACTACTTGGAACGGATGATGAGGCACCGGAGTAGATATCAATGGTTCCTTAGCCTCTGCTCTATCAAACTCTGCATTGTTCTCAAGACAGACACTTCTTTTCTATTCTTCGTCTGATCCCTGGCCAAAACACTGATGTCTGAGCTTTTTGCAATGTTTTGCTTACTCATTGGTGAGCCAGAGGTAAATCTCTAAGAACCTCATGTCGCAGCATGTTTGGTATCACCAATCGAAACCCATAGAAAACTACTCCATCAACTACAGTGAGCAAGTGTTTAAGACTCCAATAGGCCAGTGCTTTACCAGCACAGCTTTTTCGCTTTGTAGGCCATCCTTTATTAACATAGCTGATAATCATCGCCAACTCCTCATCCTGAGCAGCGGCTCTTTGATATTTAGCCAGAATTTCCTCTGAGCGTATCACCGCAGAACATATCTGTACCATTGGGTCAATATCCAATTCAGTATTTTCTTTTCCATCGAGGGAACAACTCCTTAATAGAATGTCGACTAAAATCATTTCTTTACCATGCTTGGAGGTTAACCGCATGTCAATAGAATAAGTCAAAAGTTCATGTCTCATCTTTGCTAGTCTGGGAGTCAGATCTCCCACATCTTTCTGAAACAACCTCAAGAGGCTTCTATGATCTGTCTCAATCTTGATCGGACCTCTTTCCCATATGTAGTATTTGAACCTCTGACAGGCAAATACAATGGCCATAAGCTCTTTCTCAATTTGAGAATAGTTTTGCAGTGATGCCGTCAAAGACTTGGCAGCAAATTCGATGGGTCTGCTCTCTTGAAGTAACACTGCCTCTAGACTGTGAGCACTAGCATTGGATGAAAGAGTGATCGGTTTGTCAGGGTCAAAGTATGCCAAAACAGGTGATTGCAGAATAGACTTGATACTTTCAAGAGCATCAATCTGTGGCATTTTCCACTGAAACTGGACATCCTTTCTACACACTTGCCGAAGTGGCACAGTTAGCTCAGAGAGATTTTCAATAAACTTGGACAAATAAGCGACAAAACCCAAGTAGCTCTCTAGTTCTTTTCTGTTCTGAGGAAACATCATACCCTCATAGCTTTCAGCTTCCCCTGCTGCGGCTTGGTACCTTGGGCTGTCAATAAGTAACCCAAAAATTCTACCTGCTCTTTACCCACCACACATTTATTTTTGAGGGTTATGCCTGTGCTTTTCAATTTGGCCAACACCTTCTCTAGCCTACTATTATGTTTACCAAGTGTACTGGCATGAACCAAGGTATCATCAATGAATACCTCTACTTCAGGCACTCCTGCCACCGCCTCCATCATTAACTGGTGGACCAGTTCCGGAGCTACACTGATGCCCATAGGCAGTCTTAAGTACCTATACTTTCCATACGGAGTGAGGAAACCCAACAGCTTCGATGATTTAACATCCAATGGCACCTGATGAAGCCCTTGCTTGGCATCCAAAGTACTAAAAAAACGTGACCCCGATATGCGAGAAAATATTTCCCCATTACCCTAGGACACTTATGTATTCGCCTCATCTAACTTTCGCGTTTTCGCGGAGTCATCCTCTTCCGCGAAAATTTCATGTGCGAAACTAAACTATCATAACGAACGAGCGAAAACGCGGAATTAAATAGCTTTGTTCATTGATACTGTAGAATGGAATTTTATAACGACATTTATTTTAACATTTTTAATGACCACTATAGCATCATTAAAATATAAACCAACAAAATAATTTGACTGTCAAAATTTATTACGTTATTATTTTGCAACTAATTATGATTATTTTCCTTTTAAGAATGATTTATAATGATAGAAAGTTGATGTCAATGCACACGCATTAGTAGCATTATCGTTTGTTGGGGACATCAATCAATGCAGTGAGCACCGCGTGTTGAAAGAAAATAAGACACACTGACACTCACAGTACTACACAAGCAGCATGGCTCTGGAAAGGTTTGGATTCACCACTGACACCTCTTCAATAACTTGTAATGGTTCAGAAGATGAGGCAATAGAGAAAGAGTTAGCTCTGATAAATAACACTAATAAAAAAGGAAGAGAAGAAGTTATAATAACTACACACTGTGCTAGTATCTGTAGCTGTAGTATTACTAGCAGCTGTATCATGTATGTATTTGTATACAACTTGTAATTACTGTAATAAAGATGTTCAGCAATTATTAGCAGCAGTTGAGTGTTTGGGAAAACGTTAAAATTAATACCTATACACAACACCGTTGATCGTTAAAATTAAAATACGTTAATATAAAAACAAGCTAAATTGTGACTAAAACGTTAAACTTTTTAGCGTAATTAAATTCCATTCTGCAGTAGTCCAAGAAACAAATGTCAGCAAGCGATCACATTGCATTATCGATCTCGGCCATACAATTCTACTTGCGGTTCACAATTACAAACTAGTCCCAAAATGAAAAATTTTTCTTACCGGCGAACCGAACCTGAGGAATATAATTATGTTTGTTCCACTGCATTTATTTTCACATCATTATATTTTCGCACTCATCAGAGTTGCGAAATTAAGTTGCAGCGAAATTTTACTCTGTATGCTACTCACGAAACTAAATACTAGCGAAATATAAGTGTCCTAGGGTAGTTGGTATCATGCACTGAGACCTGATTAGTTGTGAATTGAGATGTTGAGGATTTAGGCAAACCCTTATTGCTCCATTAGGCTTGTTCACAATAATTATAGGTGACAACCATTCTCTCGGCTCTCTATCCTTACAAATAATGCCACTTTGCTCTAGGCTGTCTAGCTCTTGCTTGAGTTTTGTTCTAACACTATACGGAATGTCTTTAGTAGGCAATGCTTTAGGAAGTGCAGCTGGTTTCAGTTGGAGAGATAATGTTTGTTTGTATTTACCCAATCCCTGAAAAACCTCCCCATATTTACCAAGTATACTTGTTATGCTAGGGTCCTGTGTTACCTCAGACACAATGCCAGGCAATAAACCCAAATCCCTGCTAGTGGATAGACTCAATAGAGTAACAGCGGACTGATCAATTACATAGAACTGTGCTACTGTATCATTTGATTTGTGCTAACCCTCCATTGCTAACGAGATGGGCAATTCTACTTTACCAATGACCGGTATTTTGTACCCCGAATACCCGGACAGAATAGCTCCAGAGCAAACTACAGTGTTAACCCCCAGTTTTTTCAGATTCTCGATGGACATTACATTCACTTTTGCTCTAGTGTTTACTATCGCCTTGTGGGTAAACCCTTAACAACTAGATCTACTAGCCACTCACGATCTACCTTACTAGAACTATTGACAGGAGAAATACAATTTACGCTAAAACAGTCTTGGCCATCATCAAAACCTTCTCTACTATCATGTACAGTAATAGCATGGGCTTGATTGCTAATGCGAGTTCTAGCTTTACACACCCTAGCAAAATGGTTGAACTTATTACAGATTTTACAGCGCTTGTTATAGGCAGGGCATTGTCCTCTGCTATGGTCTAACTCACAGAAATTACAGTTTGTTATGTAGTTTGACTTAGCTGCAATTCTTTGAGACTGCCCTTTGTAGTTTTTAGATTGTACTGCTGTCTTTGCCTTCTGCTTCTGCAAGCTGACTACCATGCCCCAGGAACTTTTGGGACAACTGGTTCTTAGAGTAGTGATTGTCTCCCATTGACAGCTGATGAATCGAGAGCTCTGCTACTGCCATAGCAGCTCCATCAATCTCGCACTTCTGATTTTGCAAGATAACCTCTTTCGATCTTATGGCTGACTTTATGTCCTCCAGTGTGACATCCGGTTTTAACTGCAATTCCCGAGATAGAGATTTGTCACACATTCCAGCCAATAATCTTGTTTTTATCATGTCTTGTTTAATAGCATCCTCAGTTCAGCTACATTCAGCTGCCAAGTCATATATCTCTCGAATGAACTGTTCATTCGTCTCCTTACTAGACTGCACTCGCGAACTAAAAAAATTCTGTAGTGTCAAGTATTCTCTTAAGGATTGAAATAATCATCAAAAGCCTCCATTATTCTAACATAAATTGTATCTGCGACGTCTGCTGTGCCTGATACCACTCTTTGTGCTCTTATGGTTAACTGATTATGTATTGACTTGGCCTCTTCTCCCATGACATATACCAGAATATTGACTTGCTGATCTGCACTCTTTTCAGTCAATCCACTAGCTATTCTATACTTTTCAAAGCGTTGTTTCAAAGCTCTCCATGTACTTCTAGCATCAGCAAAGTCCATTCCTTTGGGAGGATGTATTCCCGCCATTGCCATCTTTTCTTAGTACACCAATTTACCTTATAAGTAGAGTCAGTGCAATTTTTTTTCTTCTAATTGGTGATATTTCGTTTACAATATATCCATAATCCTGCCTACGACGCCATGTCATACTTTGTAATAAATAATGCAGGATGTTTGGTGATGATAGAGGTAACAAGTCCATAGCCTTGTCATTTATTAATTGTTAGCCAAAGCACAATTACCGATGTCCGTGGTGCGCATGCACAACCGGATATTACATAACACTAATGACATGAACATCTATTATAAAAAGGATAAGCAACATGGAAAGTTCTCTGCCATTAAATCTACTTAACAACTTCTTAGGTAGTGTTGATGGCCCTGAAAAAGAGCACAAAAGTAAGTGGCAGCTTAAATATATTTTTAGATAGCAAGCTGTGTCTGCTTCCTAATCAGTGTTGCTAGAGTTTGGTTGCTCTTTCAGAGGAGCCTCTTCTAGAGAGAAAGAACAGTGTTATAGTCAACTAGGTAGTTCAAGTTTGTAATTAGTAAATGTTATGCTTTTTTCCATGGTACCTCTAGGACAAATGAAAGCTATAAGGTGCTCCCTTGAAGATCACTTAGGCAAATAATAGTCTAGGCTGATTGTAGTCTTTTTTCTTGTAAACTATTGAAAAAAGTGTTTTCTTATTGTGTTTATGGTTTTCTATACGCACTACATGTACTATAATTATGATTAGTGCTTTTAAAAAATAGCTGTATAGCTGACCTAGAAGTTTTAAATATTGGTATCAGCTTATTAAATAGTTAGCTTTTGTGAACATAGACTAAACAACTATTTTTGCACACTGAGTTGGCGTTTGTTTGGCTTGACTATAGATTGAGAAGTCACGGTTTTATATTACATTAAAATAATTCATTTTTATCTGAACTAATTTTTGGTAAATATATTAATTAAAGATTACATTGGTATATTTATAGCATGCTATTAGCGGTGTTCACTTGAGTCTCGGTTGTTGATTCTATCACGACTTCCACTGGCATATTTTTAGTTCGCTATTGGCAGTGGTAACTTTTATTGGTATTATCAGCTCTTCAACTGGATGTGGCAGTACATACATGAGATTATAGGTATTGTAAATGCTATACATAATTGTCAAAATTGATTTTACACTAAAGCTATGTTTTGATTCGAAAATTTTAGATCTTGAAATAATTTGATTAAAAAAGTTGCATGATATTGCTCAGGTGTCAGCAATGCCAGCTCATGTGTCAGCAAAACCCTCAAATAATTGTTGTACAAGAGTTAGGATCGACCTGCAAAGAATTTTTGGTGTTTTGTGATAACAATCGTTAAATTTTTCGCGGAGAATGATTGATCTTGCGAATTTTTTTTGTTAACATCCACTTTGCCAGTTGTTAGCCATTTTATGTTGTTCTTTTGTAAATGTTTCATAAGAAAGTAGCTGAGAAGAACTCCAAAATCACATTTGCTCTTACTGATTACTTTATACTAAAATTTATCATTTGGCAAGTTTCTAATCGTAAGTGAATTTGATCAGTTTTTTTGTTTAGTGCTTCTGTTATTCTGGTGTATCTGGTTAGCAATTAATCTCGGTGAAATAGTGTTTTCATAGTTTTTTCGTTATTGTGTTTTTCTCAAATGCCTTTATAGTGGAGATGCGTACTAGAAAAAATTTCCATGGGCGGTAAAATATGCCATACTAAAACTATTAAGAACTAGATTTATTTAATAAATTATATTTGCATGAAATGCATAGCATGTTGAAAGTGTTAGTCAGCAGGTTTTGAAACACTTGGTGTTTCAAGGTCTATTTTAAAACAAACTTAAAACTAATCCAAAGCTATTCAAGAATGTATGCCATTTTTCTGAAGCTTTTTGAGGACATTCAAAAGCAAATGAACATTGAGACTGAGCACAACCGAGACAGTATAACTCCACCACTTTTTATTCTAAAAGTCTAAAATTATTCTAGTCTAAAATTAGAAGACAGAGTTGCACTTTCTATAATGATTGAGAAATTCCGAAATTATAATGAATTTTATAGTACTGCATATGTGTAATTAGGTTGGGTCTGTCTGGTAAAAAAAAACAACTAGGAATTGCTGGTAGGTATAGCTGTCTTGTTATAAAAAATGGAAATGTTCCAAATAACTAATTGCCTTGCACAGCCCTAGATTTCACATAGAATCAAGCTGTTGTCAACATAGGATAACCATGCTACTTGCTTGTCCATGTATAGTATTTGGATACACAAATGAAACTGACTTAGTTTTGGGGAAGCGAGCCACAGAACCTGGATTTAAAGCTATTTATTGAGCGTCCAGATTTACTATTTCATATTTTGTTGCATTATTTTGCTATTTCATATATCAACTGAAAACAAAAAGTGCACATTTTAGTTGTTGTTGATTAGCACTAGTAATATTTTTATATTAAACAAATTATCCTTTGGAATTTCATCGCACCAATGTATTTTTATGTTTGGTTAGTTATATAAGTGATTATTTGACAGCTTCGGAATATTAGTATTACAATAATAGTATTCCAAGACTAATGGTCTAATGAAGTTCTTGGTCCATGAATGCTTGTATTTCACTACATTTTCTAGTTTTTAATTACTATTAGATGTAATCATATTTATGCATCTTCATTCTTAATTATGTTACGTTTATCGTTAATGATACATTACGTTAAACATAATATATTTACCATAATGTATCAGTAACGATAAACATAAGGTATGACATTGACGTAGTGTTGAATGACATAAATGCAGCCCATCACTAAGGTGGGTAGTACAATATATTTAAGGATACTTTAATGTCGCTAACGTGAAGCGTTAAATAACTCATATAATAACTCATTTGTTTTCGTATGTGTTAAATCTCGTAACGTCGTTACATAACGTTAAACATGTAATATGTTTAACGTCATGTATCATTGTTGCGATAATACCTGCCATCTTGTTTGTTTCACCATGTTATGGCTTGCATTTGTCAAAAAATATGAAACTGATCTGAAAAAGGAAATAGTGCCAACTACTTTATTTTGAACCATCTGTTAAGTAGGTTACATACTGCGTAATACTGTCTGCGTCTTACACTCGTTTATTAGCATTTACACGCATCCAATTCTTCCTTGATGTATAAAGATTTCTATGACAGGCTGAGAATTTTTTGCAGATGTCAGACTTGATTCATCTCTGCATGCACCACCTGCAGAATGTTGTCAAATCAATGTACATTAGGCTAAACCACATTTTATAAAATATGGCTCTAATGGTACTATACTAAGGTCCAACAGCTACCTTCATCTTTGTAAAACACAGTGAAAGGTATTACAATTTCAATATCACTTCGATGGTACTTGCAAGTTTTTTTGGTCTTAAGTAGGTATGATGAATGTTTAGGGGGGTCTATGAAGAAATTAAAATGTGTATTACCCAGTTATTTGTTATTTTTGATCTCCTTGTTTACAGAATCGCTTTGCTATTTTTTAGGTATTATCATTAGTTGCTTGAATATAGTTGAATTATTCGACATACAATAGCCAGATGTTGCAACTTCATACATTGTTCTAAAAATAGAATATGTTGAAAGAAGCTCTAATAATCTCAATAACTCTCACACATGGCGGTTTCTATGCTATACTGAGTATACTCCATTTGGTATGCGTGTAGGTTTCTTAGTGTTAGGATTGTTCAACGGGCAATCTCAGTCAGTGACTCGTCAAACAATATTAAAACAACTCACTCATATGCATATCACATGCCCTTTAGTATTAAATGCCTGATAGCTATCAAACTCAATGTAAATGTTGCTACTACGGGATGACTCATTGGAAAAGTCATAAAACATTCTCAAATAGATTGTGACTATTTATATAATATATAGGCAAATCATTAAATTATTATTGTCATATTATATGTATGGTTTTTTGAGATAATGAGGTGATCTTTCTATCAAATTACTACTAGCAGTGAAGAGCCATTTTGATGATGCCTTCCACTATATTGTTTAGCATTCGACTAATGTATCTTTGACTAAGACTAATGTATCTTTGACTAAGACTAATGTATCTTTGACTAAGACTAATGTATCTTTGACTAAGACTAATGTATCTTTGACTAAGACTAATGTATCTTTGACTAAGACTAATGTATCTTTGACTAAGACTAATGTATCTTTGACTAAGACTAATGTATCTTTGACTAAGACTAATGTATCTTTGACTAAGACTAATGTATCTTTGACTAAGATTAATGTATCTTTGACTAAGACTAATGTATCTTTGACCAAGACTAATGTATCTTTGACTAAGACTAATGTATCTTTGACTAAGACTAATGTATCTTTGACTAAGACTAATGTATCTTTGACTAAGACTAATGTATCTTTGACCAAGACTAATGTATCTTTGACTAAGACTAATGTATCTTTGACTAAGACTAATGTATCTTTGACTAAGACTAATGTATCTTTGTCTAAAATTAATGTATCTATGACTAATCTTTTATTTTTTAGCTTGCTCTATGATATGTTTTTAACCTCCGTTGCTACAATGTAATTGAACCATTTGTTGTATGCAGTCTAATAAAAACATTGAAAACATGGCAGTACTATAATACTACTATTAACTTTAAATCAACAACTTTCATTATATCACTTAGCTTTTTGTGATTTCAACCAAGACCCATTCAACTTTTACGGTAGAACTTTGCAACAAATGAAATGGATACAGTAGTTAATTTTGATGTCAGAAAATCACCAGTTCTTAGTTGTGCTCACAACTCGTTAGATAAATTCATTTTATTTTTCTCAAGGCATGATTAATAACATTGTAGTAATCTGCATTTTTCATATTGTCATGTGACCTTGTCTTGGAGTTGTAATGGAAACGCTGATCATTAATTACTATATTTTTTGTTGCAGTTTGTAGTTACCAGTCTGATCGCGCTGAGAAACTCTTATCAGATTATTCTATTATCTTGACATACTAAAATATGTGAGTATCAACCGTGAAAGCTTACGATGGCTGGCGGCAAGGCAATGGAGGATCCTCCTTCTAACCAAGTAGACAGAGGTTTGAATGTTCTTAAGACCGCACCTGTCAACCATGGGAAAAATGTAAGAATACATTTATTGATTGATATTTACAGGTATATCACACATAATAACTCATTTATTTAGTCATATTAGCAGGTTTATCACATATAATAACTCATTTGTTTAGTCATATTACCAGGTGTACCACACATAATAACTCATTTGTTTAGTCATATTACCAGGTGTATCATACTTAATGACTCATTTGTTTAGTCATATTAGCATGTTTATCCCACATAATAACTCATTTGTTTAGTCATATTAGCATGTTTATCCCACATAATAACTCATTTGTTTAGTCATATTAGCATGTTTATCCCACATAATAACTCATTTGTTTAGTCATATTAGCATGTTTATCCCACATAATAACTCATTTGTTTAGCCATATTAGCATGTTTATCCCACATAATGGCTACTATGAAATAAGGTATAGTTTAAATAGTTTTTAATGTTTTTTTAATGTTAAAAAACAACTCATGTTGTCAAAATGTATAATAACAAAAAACTCTATTGAGAATAGTTGTTCGGAAGTCTTCTTCATGTCAGCTTTTCTGATCAAGTCTATAATGAAATATTCATTTTCATCAGATTTTCATTGTAAGCATAACATCTGGCTTCCATTCATAAGTTATTTCCTCACTGTATTGAAGTGAAAACTTGTAGTACTGTCTTCATAATGAAGTATGACTAGCTACCTGCTTTGTTCAGATATATTTCCAATAATCTACAATGCGAAGAACATTCCTTTTCAATATTGAACATCTTGGTGATGGGTAGAAGCAAATTTGTAACGGTAAAATAGTAGTTGCGATAAGAGATAGTAGATGTACTATTGGTTTGCCCTGGAGAGTATAGGCAGATGTAATTCATGCACTGAAACATCAGAATTGATTTTTAAGATCTTCCAAGTGGAGTCACTTGAGCAACTAGGGGTAATGTCAGTCAGATATTGTACTAATCATTTCTGTTCCTCCTATCTGAGTGAAAATACATCTCACTTTATTAACACTCATTCCGTTCATTGTTTCCAGTCCACTCCTTGGTGCAGTCAATTTAACATAGATCATAACCTTTTTATATTAAAAACCACTTGAGTTAGTCAAATAATACTGTTTAGTCACCTTTCAACTATTATCTTATACTATCTTATTAACATTATATTAACCGGTTGCCTTCACTCTTGATTTGAAAGTGTTTTATGATAGATCTATAACTTGAAACTCTTTCTATGTGGATTCATTGAGTCCTTTTTGCAGCCCATCATTAAGGTGGGTAGTACAATATATTTGAGGATTTTGTCCAAGGCACTTGCTTTTTAAAACCTTTGTTGACAGGAACTGTACTAAAATTCATTCAATTGTAGTTGAAGTATAAGATCGATTATTAAATGCAAAGGATATATGGTTGTTATTACTACTTATGCTTGCTGTCTAATCTGTAGGTACCAAATCAGCATAAAATTCTGACTAGCTTTGTGGCTGGTGGAATTGCAGGAGCGGTTGCCAAAACAACCATTGCACCATTTGATAGGACTAAGATCAATTTTCAGGGTAAGTCGAGAATTTAGCTTATTTAACTGCTATATCTGACTCTACCTGCTGTAATTAAAGAGCCCAGACAAAATTTTTAGGGTACATGCGCTTAAGTCCATTTAGCGCTTCTAAAATAAAGGTTTGTATAGAAAATTCATTTTGCTATGTCTAACACGATTTTATATTTTATAACTGTACCTTGTTAGGAGTGTGACTTATGCACTTTTAGCACTGGGATTTTTAACTCTATCCTTTTGTATTACCTGTGTCTTTGTATGAATGAATTGTACGAAAATTATTGGGATTCGCTGTTAAACTATTTTCTCTATGATTGATTTGGCTGACACGCTGTGTATTGCGCAGTGCCTAGCTAATAAGCATAACAAACTAACATCTCAGATTAAGCTGGTGAGTGAAAAAATCAAATCTACACTTTATTTGCACTTTTTTAAACTTGTGGTTTTAATTTAACAAGATCAGAGACATTAATCTTCATATCGTAAACTATAGAAACTCCATAATAATGCCCATGACAGTTGCAGTAGGGTCTCCGGCTCATTTCTTGTTCTGAATCAGGTCAAACTGTTTTATTGATGGAAGAATGCATGTAGATATTTCATTTACTTTCAAGTATCAAGAAACAGCTTCAGTACAAAAGCAGCTTTGAAGTTCCTTGTGAACACTTGTCGGACAGAAGGAGTGACCAGCTTGTGGCGAGGCAATAGTGCTACCATGATCAGAATAATCCCTTACGCCGCTATACAGTTCACCTCACATGAGCAGTTTAAGATATTATTCTCTAAAAAAGGTCAAGAGTAAGTACACGCGAATTGGTACGTTCTACCAAATTGGATTACAGGTGTTCTCTTGTAAAGACTAGACCAAGTTTGAACTAACTTAGTTTTATTATAGTTAGTAACTTAGTATAATATGACTTAGATACTAATTGTAATAATGCTTATATATTATAGATATATTGTAATAATGCTTATATATTATAGATATATTGTAATAATGCTTATATATTATAGATATATTGTAATAATGCTTATATATTATAGATATATTGTAATAATGCTTATATATTATAGATATATTGTATAACTCTTTGGTTAACCTTTTTGTTTTCAGTTCTCACCATTCTCGTCACTTTCACTTACAAAGCTGCAATATATCAGAAAACTTGGAACATTTTGACATTTTGCTGTGGTATTTTGACAGTTACTCTGGGTCTAGGATAAAACATTTGCTCAAATTTTGTATTATATGTTAAACGTTTGGATTTTGAGACTAGTTGAATGCCCGGCGTTGCACGAGTAATAAAAAATTTTTTGCACAGAAAATTTATTTTTAATTAACATATATAACATTTACCATTCTGACTTTTGAAATAAGGTGTTTGTTTATTTCTGTATACTGTGTTTATTTCTGTCTAATTCATACTCTATCGGCTGCATTGCTTACTACTGATTGCGATAGCCTTGCAATGGTGATAAATAGAGGCTTCATTTTTGACTAACTGGATATAAAGAAAAGTTTGATGTGTTAGCTAAGCGGTGGAACAGCCAACAGGAAGTACTTACTAGTTAAAATAGAGTAACAGACTGTCTAGTTTAACCAAGGCTAGCTGATAGGTGTCATTTTGACCTCACCCAGCGCCTTGTATTCAGAAGGTTTCGTGGACAAGCTCTTCAGTTTTAATGTAGTTGTTTTATCACTCTTTCTCATCAGCTACTTGCCACCAGCCGAAAGATTTCTAGCTGGATCCTTTGCTGGCATAACCTCTACCTCAGCCACATATCCACTGGACCTAGTCAGGGCACGCATGGCCGTCACCAAGAGGAATACGTAAGTCATTAGAGTTTCAACTCATTACCGAAGAAGATGCATTCTAGAAAAATGATGTTTCTAGTAGTTCTTGTGTTGGAGTGACTGAAGCCAGTTTTGAGCTTAATGCTGTTCCAATGCAGCATAGTCAATCCTTTACACATGAACTTAAGCCGTTCTGACATTTGTTTTGTCGATCAAAACTGTCATATGTTGGTGCAAATGTTTTATAACAATAAATTGTGCTTTGTTCGATTCGTTCTATAGTCTAAAAACAATGAAAAAATAATTAAACTTATTACATATAGCGTCACAACAAATACATTCTATCAAATGATATAAAAATCTAAACTATATAAAAAAAAAGTGATAGTCATTAAAAAGAGGTTTAGACTGTTACTTTACCCAAGACGTATTGGAATGAAATTGTATGCTTGACAATGCCTATGCCTGCTATAGTGAGTAATAGAAATACTCAGTGTGATCTGGTCTAACCTTTTCTAAGCAGTTTAAAATTTTAAATTACCTCAGTTTAAAATTTTTGTTAGTTTTGCGTTTTATTTTAAGTTTTGTCAAGTTTTTGACTTTTGCTTTTAACACTTAGAAGCTTAACCTTGTATACACAAGCCTCCTTATCCTAGACCTTACCGTATTAACAGATTTCCATCGACTGTGAAAACACAACTCCTGAACTGAGTATCATTTTGAAATTCTAAAACTCGGGACTCAATGAAAAAACAGAAATCAAATATAGTGAAAAGGTTTTTTCCTATCTTTTCAAAAACGTGATGCTTTAGAGGTAACGGAAGAAACATAATGGTAAATGTACCCCAAGCCTAATTTAGTGTGTATATTTCGGTCGGTTAGAAGTTCCTTTGGTATTTCGACAATGTCTAAAAACTAACGGTTCGATCAACTTGAAACCTCGGAATGATAATGTATATGGCACAAACCAACCCAAACTTTCGTACTCCTCTGTTTCCTCGTACTTCTACTCCTATGCTTCATATGAAACGGGCATATCTTGTTTGTGCGATCCCTTGAGGATCCAATATGGTGTCTGTTAAGCTTACCGCAAGCAGAGACTGTGCCTGTTTTTATGAGCACTGTTACACAGACAATGGCCCCTGTGCGATTGCAGTACTCCAATCACATTTTAGCCAGAGTTTTTCTTTTTGTGAAGATGAGCATTCAGCGCACACATCTGCATCCTCGCTCAAAGACTGCTTTAGAAGTGCGCTAACCATAGAGTTATCTTCCTAGAGAGGAAGATAACTCTATGGTGCTAACTAAAGATTGTGCCCAATTATGCAATGTACTAAAAAGTGTTTAATTTCAAATATTGACTTTGAAAGATCGAATTATGCGTTTGAACTTTGTGTTAGTCTGGGGTTTGGTGCACTTGCTCGTATTTTCAAGCACTATAACCTGAAGCAAAGGCTGTTCAGCATTCTAAGGTATTTTTGCTTTATGTATTGTTCTGGAATGTGTGGGGCCAGTCACTGGTAATCGTGTCCTGCATTTAAGATTTTTCTCTATGAAATGTTATTTTTCAATGACCTAATCATTTCCTCAGACCTAAAATTGCTAGAGTTAAGTCATTGACATCTAATCCAATTTCTCCTAGTTCTATGGGGATGCTTGTAATGCCATCTTGTGACTGTGAATTGATATCACCAGTGTTCTATGACTTACTATGCTATTTTCATAAAGTTAGGCACTAAAGCTAAACATAAGGGTTTAATTACCTCCCCTTAGGTGTAGTCACGATATAATAGATTTTTTTGATGAAATGAAGGCTTCTTTTCCTTTCCTGCTAAATGTTTGTATTACTTTAATGAGACTTGAAAATATTTTTAAAATTCGATGTTGGGTCGCTAATAAATGCGTCTACGCACCAGAAAAGCTAGCGGTGGCTTCATTGCTGCAGATCATGAGCAATAAGCCAGCATAAGTTTAAACATAGTCTATCCATGTTAGGATTGTAATATGAATAATGCATTTAATGTAGCAGTTTACAGGTCAGACAACTTCATCTTAACCACAAGTAGTTTCCTTATGGAGCACTAGCACAGGTCAATGACCTCTGTAGATTATCATTGTTATATCTATTTAAGCCGATTATAGCCCAGGCTAGTTTCTTTCAGGCTTGTTTTCTTAGAATCTTGTTTGAGATCAACATAATATTTGCTGTAGACTTTTAGAAAGTGAGTTTGTTTGACTGTTAAATTATTTCGTGTTACAGCATATAAAGTAATGTAATGTACAGCATGTAAAGTGGTGAACTATGCAATAGCTTTATCTTTTTGTCTGTGTTTGTTGCAGGTTTCATTCCGCATATGAAGTTCTAGTAAAGACATACAAATCGGAAGGTTTTCTTTCATTATATCGAGGATATGTGCCCACAGTCTTGGGTTCAATACCATATGCTGGTATTAGTTTTTTTACTTATGACTCTTTAAAGAAGATGCACTCAGGTATGTAATAGTATCACTGGAGTTTTCTCATCTTGATCATAATTTGTCAGCAGCAGTGAGTAGATAGCGAGGAAGATTCATTTTGTGATATCTATGGTTTGGTAACCATTTTGTTTGAAAATATTGAAGGGATTCTTGATTTGAATTAAACTACAGCTGAAAAATATATCTGATAAAGTTATACCCTGCAGCTAAAACTATTCAAATTTTTCACAAGCATCTCCCCATATAAATTTGAATTTTAGTTTAGCAGTGTCGAGGGAGAAATGAGCTCAGAGAGCACCAGCTATGTAAACTAGATATTTAATTATATGGTGGTATCTTACCAGGAAGCGATACTGCTAATCACAATCTGTTCAAATAACACGATTGCTCATGTTCAACTTGGAGCTCATCTTCTACCAAGCATGGCCATCTGAGTGGAACATAGAAGTGTTTAGACAATTGTGTAAACATCGTTTTATATAAAGCTTCACTTCTGGTGGTGGTGTGCGTTCAGTAAATTTACATACACTTGCATTGAGCTGAATTTTTTTTACACTTTTTTAAGCTTAGAACCACTGCTAAAAAGAAAAGTATTGACTGGAGGACTTTTATATCAGTCTAAACGAGCAAAATAGTCTAAATTCTATTAATAATCAAAATATTAGTTATTAATCAAAAAACGGATTTTACGAATTATTTGATATACAATTTTGGAGTTCCCTTTTTAAACATCTAGGCAAGAAAAGCTTCCAATATATGGGAGTCACCAACAGAGTAAAGAACGGAGAAGTGGAATTGTTGTAGTTAGGTGACCTTAGCTACGTTTTGAAGTGGGTTTTTTGGGATGAAAGTTAGTGTCTCAGTAATATGTTATCAATTAGAGGCGTGGCATTTCCGCCGCCACAGCTAACTAGCTATGCCGTCATTGTCTAAGCTCTCATAATCGTAAACTCAGATGTCCATCTTTTAGCTCTCCTTCTGCGAATCTGTACCTAGATCATTGGTGATTTTTATGTTTCAAAAATGTGTAAAGCACTCGAGCCGGTCCGTTACTCTCCACAAGACAGGCAAAGCAAATAAGCACAATGAATGCTTAATTACCAGAATATATGTATTTCACCACAAATATATATAAACTAGCTGTGCTACCCGGCGTTGCCCGGGTATTAAAAATCAGCTTATAAACAATGAGAGGTAAAGTTGCCTTTCTCTTGTTATTAGCCTGGCGCATTGCCAGTGGATAATTTGAGTAAGCTTACTAATATGAGCTACGGCTTCTCATGACTTAGCGTCATGACTGAAAGCGTAGCGTATCTGCTCCCAGATAGCGACATATATTGCCTAACGAATCTATCAAGCATGTGTGGCTAAATTGGTAAGGCGTTGAACTGGTGAACTGGAGGGCCTGAGCCGAGTCTCCTGTCATGGTAGAGAGGCTCGGCTGCGTCGGTGGTCATAGGGTTGACTTCGCCGGCTCTAATCACATCGCCTTGCCATAACAAATGTTTAAAACTTGTACTCACAACTTCTTCCAATACTTATGTATATTTACCGGAAGGCAGTAAGATGTTGGCTGCTCATAAAATTGTCATGAAGTCAGTCATGAGTAGTCAATGACTACTTATAGTTAGTAGTATTCCAAGTGCTCCAATATCTATGTCAGTGACACAGCAGTCAAGAACAGTCTTATGTTGTTTGTTTGTAGAGCAGTTTGAGAGTGAAATAAACGCTTTTCATAGAATGTTTTATGGTGCTATAGCCGGAGCGTTTAGTCAATCCTGTACATATCCCTTAGACATTGTGCGGCGTCGGATGCAAACAGCGGGTATGTATGTGTGTATTACCTGCTTGAAATCTAGCTGCTGGCTGGTCAGTCCACGTACATGTGCTTTATTTTTAGCCATTAATAACACCTATAATTCCCTGTTCTTTTCCTTGAAGTGTTTCATATTCTCTACATGTACTCAGAAGGGTACATGTGGGTTGATAAATATAAGAAAAAATATTTCGACGTAGACAGATCTATAGATTTGAAGTTATCATCTAAATGTCGCTTTCAATGATGTTGCGTATAAACATTAACTATGTATTAAGATTTTGGGCCCTAGTTTTTAATCATGTATTGTAAAGTATGTACACATCTACTGTCAAAAAAGTTTACTCAACTTGGATATCACATACCATTGTGTACCTCGATCATTGTGTAAACTATTGTTCATGTAATTGTTTAAAAGTGTAACAGGTATGCAGATCCAAACACCACACCTATATTCGCTATGGTACTAGTTGTGGCACATCCTGTGGTATTTCTGGGTCTTAACAATTAAATTGTATAATGCTTTTGTGAAAAATTAATTTTTGCAATATACACATGTTTAATAATATTTTGACAAAATCGTTGACTACCTCTATAGATTGTTGTTTAAGTTTTGATATCCTTTAGCAGTATAGGAGGTTGAAGATAGGTAGGAGTAGTGGTTTTGGAGTGAACCCTTTTAATCGACTTTCTTTTAACTTTTTATCCTTGCTACCACTTTTGCTTTAGTTGCGCTGCTATCTTCTCATAGAAAATGTTGTCTGCACAGACCACATTGTAACCTGAGTTCTGTATGCAATGATAAAAGGTGAAAATGTCAGATTCCCTTCACAAGTTGGTATACCCAAACACAGCACCCTCTTAGACGCCAATGGGCAGCAGTAATAATGTTATGGAATACTTTCACACAGGTGTAATAGAAGGCAGAGAGAAATGCTATAACTCTATCCTTGGTACTATAAAACGCATCACTATCGAAGAAGGATTCATTCGTGGAATGTATAAAGGTCTCTCTCTCAATTGGATAAAGGGTCCGATCGCTGTTGGCACTAGCTTCATGACATTTGAGACAGTCCAGCAGTTTTTACGACGCTTTGAAATTTTCCATGAATAGCCAATTGTTTGCCAAAGCTGTTCCTTGATCTGCCCGCAGTACTGTTAAGTATTCTATTTGCTCAATTCCTAATTTGATGCAACCAAACCAGTTAGTTTCGCTCCTTATGTCTGGGCTTTCTTATCGTGTAACAAAAGTCTGTGGTATATGTGTATGTTTAGTTCAACACATCGTGTTACAAAATAGTTTTACTATCCATTTTTAATGTTTTGAGTGAGATTTTACTGCAGTATTGGAGAAGAGATTTATCTCCACCACAAGTTGCTGGTCACTTTATTAAGAGAAGACAACTGCAATTTTGAGCTGTTCATAGTATGATTTCTGTGATTGAACTTGTCATTTGCTATAAACAATACCTTTGCACTATCTCATTATTATGATTACTATTCCAGCCCAATCGTTTTAGTTACTATTTTTTCATTCGTTTTAAATTTTGTTGGCTTCTTATTGATTGTTAACATTTCCTCTGTGCTATTACAATTTATTTTCTTCATTTTAGTAGAGCTATTAATGCTGTTTAACGGATTTCTTATGCTATAAAGCCTCTTTCTAAAACTAATTGTTATGACAGATTCACACACTTTATGCCATGTGTTGGCATTAGATTTAGTTTCATTTTCTTTATATATAAATCTAAATGTTTGTCTGTCTGCCGTTCGTCTGTCCAGGTATAGCCATGAAGTTATAGCAATGAAAAATCGCCTTCGTATTGGATTTGAACTCGCAAGTCTACTAACAAGCACGCGTAACCACAAGCCATGCTTATCGTTCCCTCGCTCTTGTAGATTGTAGACCCAATATCCTTTTCAGATTGCACATGCGGAATGTGCACTTTTGAATACATGGTGCGCCCTCGGGTTACAATGACCCTACCCTGTTGTATGATTTCTTTTTGTCTTGCGATGTGGAAAACGATGTTTTTGCCCATAAACATACTAAAGTTACTGTAGGTAGCTATAGTTACTAAGGTTAACATTATTTTGTTACTCATTTTTAATATATAGAGTACATATATAAAATTTTGATGACTTTTATGAAAGGGTGTCTGTATTAGATAATTAATGTAGGTTTCTATACCCACTATACCACATTTTCGCCTTACGATGCCAACACTGGAATGAATTAAACTCTTATAATGAGAGTCCACATGTGTATTAATTAATATTATTACCTTTTGCATTTGTTATTCTTTTCGACATTTCTTTAAAATTTAATTTTTTTCACCATTACATTCTATTTTTTCAATTTGTAATTTTAAAATATGTCCTTTCAATTTCAAATGTGCCGTTACACTCATATTTCTGGTTTTGATGAATCTGCAAAAGCTAAATGCTTTTCACGTGGGTAATTGTATTCTCTGGAGTAAGTATCACTTCTACATTCTCGCTCCGTTCGGTCGGACAAAGTATCAGACGAAGAAAGTCTGATATTTCATTTTCAAGTTTATACCAGTTCCGAGAGGTACTAGTATTGTTCATTAAAACTGAAGACAACGAGCTTCTGCTGCAACAGTAATTTTTTATACACACACTACCATGTACTCACTGTTTATTTTTTCTCTTAATTTATTTGAACTGCGCAAAAACACTTCTTAGAATAGGAAGTTTAAAAGTTGTAATTTTAAATGTATATGTTAAATGAAAACATTTTTCTATAAAAAATAACCTTTTTTATACACATACTTCCATGTACTCACTGTTTATTTTTTCTCTAAATTTATTTGAACTGCATAAAAACACCTTTGTCATGATATAAAGTTTAAAAGTTAGAACGGTAAATGATGTATGCGTTAATTGAAAATAGCTGTTCTGTGCAAAGACTTTTTTAATTACCGCGGCGACGCCGGGCATTCAACTAGTTTATATATACACAAGAGCATTGCTACCATATATGAAACCACCATTTTGGGTCTTGTCACTTCATCTGACTCCAACCGGCAGAGACCTTGTGTATGCCTAGCTTGATAATTTTCAATGTAGCTGGCTTGCAAATGGTATGTGTCAACACTTAGCCAAAGCTTTCTTTTTCAGAGAATTGTTTCCAAATTGTTGCAGCAGATGTTTACGTGATACAATTTTACCTGAACTGTCATCATTAATTAATGGCAGCGGTACACTGAACAAAATGACATTATATTCAAGGCAGGAAAGGTGACTTTTGTTCATTCTAGTAAAGTACTTGTCAACTATGGAACAGAGAGAATGTTTTATAGATATTATAGGCTTTATAATAAAAGCTATATTTAAAAAAATCAACATCCATGTTTATTAGAGATTTAACCAATCGTACTCTACTAAGGTTTTTATTTAGGTGTTCAGTAGGCTATACAGGTTGATCTGCACTTTCTGATTGTCAGAAAGTGAGATCAGCATACCTTGCACTGCCGGTGGCCATTTTGAGCATTGAGTTCTATCCTGTTGTTTACAGGTCGGGCAGTCTAGACAACAAGGCCATAGAAAACATGGCTGTGTATTTCATAGTAGACCCCTTTACATACGAATAGTGTAATCAATTTCTATTGCAAATGATAACTGCAAAATTATTCAGAAGTTTCAGTTGTCAGAGAAGAAGGGTCGGAGTATTTCATCTTGATCCCTTCACCACAAAAGTACCAACCATGATATTAATGTTTTTCACAAATAGCAACAATGCGGATTCAAATTTTTAGATTAAAGCCAAAAGATCAAAAATTTAACAAAGACAAAGTTTAAAATTGTAAATGCACATATGCACTGAAATCTAGATGACAGACACTTGTTGACAGACACGTGTTGACTCCTTTTCAGAGTTGTCTTACCCTTTTTAATATGTAACCTCTACGAGAGTCTCAGCATCAATATTTTACATGTATTTATTATATGTTATTGCACAAATGTAGGTTTCAAAAGATTACACACCAAAAATTGTAAAACAGGCAATGAATAACTACAACAGGTGGATATTTGGTAAAATGTAAATTACTGCTGGACTACATTTAGACATCAATGTCAATAAGCAGTTTGAAGCTGCCTTTGGTAAGAGATGTCTTTGTTAGTGGAATCGGAGGACTCACTGCAGTGAGGACCTTCTGCACAATAGTCCTGGTTTGACGGAATCGTCATTTCATTATCAAAACTCTAAAACAGATTACGGCCTAGTAGTGTTTTAGACAGCATTGGCCATGTTTTGTAAGTTCAACTTCTTATAGTACATACTTAAACCCAATTCTTTTGTCTTTGCCTGTTAAAAGGGTAGCTTTAATCTCATTTTGCTATCAGATTTCACCCAAATATAATATTAAGTATCATTATGAAGTAGTAAGTTTACTATGGTACTAACAGCGCCTCATGAGTGTCCTGAGACCACACAGCCTCATGAGACCACACAGCCTCTTGAGACCACACAGCTGTGAATATGCCAAACCCACTAGAAGATAGCTAAGTATACGTTAAGATTTATACAGAAGCTTGAGTTGGGTTGTATCTAATAATAAAACTTCATACATTCATTCTAATGGGCGCTGAATTAAGCTTTTTGCAATATAATCCGACATGGTTATCAAGATCATGAATTCATTTTGTGCAAGTTACTTCAACTGTTTATGGTGTTGTGAAATCTAGAAGTGAACACACCTTCGTAATATAAAAGACATCGTCAATGTTTTCTTGAAATCGCCCTTCATTTTCATGCAGGGTGATATCATCAAGTAAGCGTTGACGATGGAAAATTAGATCCACATCTAGTAGCTCATTGATCCACTAATCACAAGCTATAAAAATGAGCTGCAGCGTTCAATTACATGAGAATACACACTTTTCATATGAGTGTTAATTCATATCTATTCAATGACTGCTATGTTTAGTAAGGTACAGTCAAACCTTTATATACAAAGTTGGTTCGTTCCAAGATCTGCTCTGAATGCTAGAAACATCATCGTATGCTGGAGCAGATATTCCCATACGACTACACCGTAGTTGTTTAATTCATCTGCAGTATGAAACCCAAGCAATAAATACTTCGGATAATTTCACGTAGCATTGAAGCAGACATTATATAAAAATAAGTAAATCATTAAATTAGGTATATGTGGAAAACCAAGTGATAAAATTGCAATCAATAAAGAGAGATTTTACTTGTTACTTTACGTTATAGATGCTCCATTGTAAGACCAAGATAGGCAATGCATAGACTTGGAGGTAGAGCAGTAATAGAGATACTCAAATGGAGGACCAAGATAGGCAATGCGTAGGCTTGGAGGTAGAGCAGTAATAGAGGTACTCAAATGGAGGACAAGATAGGCAATGCATAGACTTAAAGGTAGTAATAGAGATACTCAAATGGAGGACCAAGCTCGGCAATGCGTAGACTTGGAGGTAGAGGTAGTGATAGAAGTACCATGCGTAACATTTTTAACTAAATTTTTCATCTTGCATTTTTTTCATATTTCAGTTATAATTTTTCTCTAGCCTTTCCATTTTTACCTACTAAATAACAGATTTTTAAGAAACTTTGAATGCTGTCTGTTAGAGTACAAATTAGCGTTAAAAATTGATATGTTGAGGCGATCTTAAGTAGAGGTTTGACTGAATTGCTCGCTTTTCTTATTTCTTACTTAATATTTTATTCAAAAAACTAAAAGATAATGTTGACAATTATGGTGCTACGGTTTCTGACATCGGCGTAATGAAAGAGTCAGCCAACGATTGCGCTGCTTGCTTGAAATGATGAATGAGGAGCCAATGAGAAAGTGTTTACTCATACCAACACACCATACAAAGATTTCATTTGATATTTGATGAAAAAGTCACTTTCGCTTTAAACTTGTTGGTATTGAAACTGTCTGAAGGGCAAACGGGTTCTTCTTAGAATGTGAAATAAAATCCAACCATGGCTATGAGTGTTATTGATGGTAGCAAACACCAGTAGGAATATTTGAGTCACAGGAGGTTATTGAAAAGGACCTACCGACGAGTTTACTTGATGGTAGATACAATTATCTATTAACTTTTCTCGGTGAGGTGACTGATATGGAGTTGCATAGTCCCATGCTGAATCACTGTATAGCAGCTGATTGATCTCTCTGGAAACATGGACTTCCGAGCTACCCAGAAATAGTATAACAGCATCATTCATGGCAGCTGACAACAAGCATAGCTAGCTAAGTCAGCATGATTCTAACAAGTGCATTTTAATGTTGAGGTCGCTTGGTAAAGAAGAAAACTTCAAACTAGAGGTAAGAACCAAAGCAACCTTGCTCTCACTCCCACAAATTGGTGTGTTAAGGACAAAGGCTACTGTAAGTTTTTGCAGTACAAATATTAAAATAGATAATAACTCCAATTGAACAAATTTACCTAAATCAGTCCAATGCCTAGTAATGTTAATTAAAAAGATGTGTTTCGGTTATACCTCCGACTTAAAACTTACGTTGTTTTAGCTTTAGCGTCTCCATTGCAATGTCCAATTTAAAAGCGCCATTTTCAGCAAAATGGTGCTTTTATCACTCTGTGATGGAAGACCACAGTAGCAGGCATGGGAGACAACTAAGCAAGCTAGACACATGGAGTTTTGCATATTCATAAACACCTCCTGTGAGCTCATCATCACATCTATATACTTTCAACTAATGATAGCATGGTATGGTTGTTGTTCTCTAGCTATGATTATTACTATCAAGTGTTTTGCTGTATCTGTAAGTAGTCAACAGCATTCAGTAAGTCAGTCAATTTCAAAAAATGTCACCAGCAAACAAATGGCAACATAAAACTTTTTTACTATCAACAAGTACTCATAACTCATAAATAGCACTCACCTGCTTTTAGTTGTCTGGGGATGAATGTGAGGGCTATGAGATGATGATGGTTTCATAACAGGCGCGAATGGGGAAACATAGGTTGGTAATAAAGGATTGTTTGCAGGAAAAGAAAACTTCTCAGACCATCTCTCTGGCGATGCACATGCAGAATAGCTATTTTGTTCAGTTGGACTCTCTTCCTGGTCTTGAGAGTTGTCACTAAATGTTTCTCTACATATAATAATTTTAACAATTTTATGCCTGCTTCCAGTGTTAACTAACTAAATGACTAGTAAATTTTCTTTTAGTTGTAACTGAAAGAAAAACAATATTAAATACAATTAATATCCACGAAAAATATTGCCATTTCAGTTCAAAAATATATGATGATAATCTACTTAAATTCACGAAAAACAACATCTGGCAAAGGCTAAACTCTCACCTGAGAATCTGAACTGTGCTGATGATAGCAAAATCTTCCTCTTCAATTCTATATTTTTGTAAAGAGATGGCAGCTGGAATTGTTTTCCCTTGAAAGTTGGTAAAATTTCCATAAAATATTGACTCTTGTTCACTACTTCCCCTGCAAACTATAAATAATAGGGTAATAATAATAAAATAAGAAAACTGTCTGCGCTTCAATAGTATACGGGTCTTTGAAGATGGCAATTGACATGTTGATTGGCTTGGGATGAGCATATAACCTAGCATCTCACACTACAGCGCAGCCTCCACTAACTGAGATGTAACAAATTATCCGTGTGAGATAGTTGCATCAGACAACAGTTTCGAAGAACCTAGGCACCGGATTGACTTCCATCAAATTGAAGCCGACTCGCTTTTCCATAATTGACTTATAGTGAGAGGTGAAAGGTTCATACAAGGCATCTTCTTTAAACTAGTGAGTCCACAGTATGATATACAAGAAATATAGCGTTTCACGTACATGTACGAAGGTGAACAGCAAATAACTTTAGTTTTACTATCTAAATTTAATATACCATCCAGGAACTGCTCCATGGCTGTTACCCAAATGCTAGCTCAGATTTGCATTTTTACTGACTATAATTGTTATTGTTAGTTTTATATGTAGAAACATGAGTTTTATTAATTTATTAATGAAAAATGATTAAAGATATTGAGAGAAGACAAAAATATTACACACTTTTTAAAATATTACTATTACCTGGATAACTAAGATATAAAATTTTAAAATAATACTGAGCATTTGCTGAGCGATGTATATTTTTGTCATAATTACATGTAATATGTAGTATTTTGGCTCAAGTGTAATTCTACATGTTTTTTTACATCTAGTTAAGCATTGCAAAGAGTTCTTTGATAGCATTTTAATATATAACAAAATCTAGAAGGTACTACATGCATATTATATAATCAAATGTTAACTACTTTTAAAATATAGACTCTGCCTGAGTTTAGGCAAACACACAATACAATTAGAACATCTATCTATCTACTATCAATAAAATAATTATTAAGTGTACCTTGGGCATGGTGTTTCGCAGCCTTTGCAAGACTTCCAGGTGCTATAAACTCATACCACGACCTGCCAAGAAGCTCGTCTTCTGTAAAGCCAAGATAGTACTCACACCTGTAAATTTCACATACTGCCTCATGTTACTGTCAACTCCGGGCAACATGTCGCTTCGGGCAACTGATCCATTTCCTGTCTATACTTATCAAACACAACTACGGTGACTTGAATTATTGTTTTAAACAAAACTCTGAATTGCTGTTGAGCATCTGTTTATATAAAATGACTTACATGGGAGAAACTTCTCGAAAAGTCATATCAAGGAGATGAACTGATGTGAATGCTGTCGTGCTGCCAGTAAAAGTTGTCTTTTTTATAGCTGGAGACAATATTGGAGTACACATGGCTACTAACACTGGTTCTTGAACTGCTAGTCCTGTTGCTGGTATGTTGAAATATCCGGTCACCTGTATTGGCTGTATTAAAACATCTTGTCACGTATTGCAACTATCAAAATAATGCGAATAAACTAGTTTTTTTCCAACCGTGCAAGCAAAGAGAGAATTATTTTCACCTGCTCATTTGATGTGCCTGCAAAGTACATAGCAATTCTACCTTTTAACTTCTCAAAACCATCCATTCAAACACCAATGGCGGGGATTTATGTAGAAATGCAATTGATTTGATATCAAACTAAGGGTATTTTTGCCTTATTGAATGACTTGTGTGGTAAATATATCTATGAACGTGGATAGTTTTTAGAATTTAGAATTTTAGCTGAAAGCGGTTGATGGACACCGTAATTGCTCTGGGCCTGTGATAAACCGATCGAGTTCATAACATAGCTGTCACAAAACTCCTTTCAGCTAAAATTCTATATACATTGTATATATACATATATATTTATACATATCACATCGATAATATATATATTACGTCTGTAATATATATATATATATATATCTATATATATTATAAATATATATATAATATATATTATGATACAACATAATATATATTTTATGTCTGTAATATATATAATATAAATATATATATAATATATATTATAATACAACATAATATATATATATATTATGTCTGTAGTCTATATATACTAGTTGTGCTACCCGGCGTTGCCTGGGTATTAAAAATCAGCTTATAAACAATGAGAGGTAATAAGAGTTGCCTGCCACTTGCTGTTAGCCTGGCACAATACCAATGGATAATTTGAGTAAGCTTACTAATAAAAACTACCGCTTCTCATGACGTTACACCATCACATTACATGGTGATGGAGAGCGGTAACGTGTTTGCTCCCATATACCGACATATATAATTGCCTAATGAATACATCAAGCTTGTGTGGTTAACTTGGTAAGGCGCCGGACTGGTGAACCAGAGGGTCCAAGATCAAACCATCTGCGATATGGATTCTTTAGTCCAAGATTGTAATAGTTACAGCTGCAACTGCACACATATGACCAGGTTTGAAAAATATATATATAAATTACAGACATAATGTATATGTTATGTCTTTAATATACATATATAATATATATACATGTATATATTACAGGCATATATATATTATATGTATGACTGTAATATAATAATATTATACATGTAATAATATAATATTATTACATTACAGACATGTAATATAATTATATTATTACATATACAATATTATAATAACATTATATGTAATATATTATAATATACACATGCATATTACAGCTTTTAATAGTATTAATAAATTACAGCTTATAATAGTATTATTATATGCTGTAATATAATAATATATATGTAATTTGTAATATACATACATTACAAATTCACCTAATTGGAACCTGGTGAATTTGAGAAGAGTTTAATCCATATATTTATTTCTCGAAGTTTGTGTCTGTGTTTGTCCAGCTATAGCTGAATAATTAATAGAATTAATTAATTAATAGAATTAATTAATATCTTGGAATTAAAATTTCGGGTTCCGTTGAGTTTGAACTGCAAGATTGCGACCGCACGTTTTAAAATCCACACGCTCTACCACTGAGCTACGCAAGGCAAATTGATCACGTATGTTATCATATACCGTATAGCGAATGCACACGCTAAATGACGTATTATTTGAAACTCTATAAATTCTATTAACTCTATGAAACAAGATGCTTTGTCGTGTTTTCTTGAACTTCTATTTTCGTTTTTTTGTGAGGTTCAATTGCTAAATCGTGGTCAAGGCCGATTCTTTTCACGCGGACGATTGTATTATTTCCATAGGAAGAGCCTCTGCATTTTCTCTCCATTCGGTCAGACAAAGACGGTACGATATTCCATTTTTACATTTGTACCAGTATCTCGAGAGGAACCATTAGTGTCGTATTCAAAGTTTTGATGGATAGCTTCTGGTGTAAAGTAACCTTATTTATACACATACATTTGTATGCAAGCATTGGCATTATTAATTCAATATACATTGTATTTGAATTTTTATTTTATTATCTCAGTTCGCATTAATTGTATACCAAACCATCTTTTATTGTAATCGTAGCAAAACAGACTTAATTTAGCTATTACTTGCTAATTATTTCACATTTGCATTTAAACCCTTTTATAGTTGTTTTATTTTTTTTAATTTATTTGGCCTGCACGAAACATTTATCTCATGACACGAAGTTTGAAAGGTACAGTTGTTTGACAAAGTTTGAAAACCTTTACAGTTGTTTTTATTTTCTCTTAATTTATTTCAACTACACAAATCACTTTTCTCATGATATGTAGTTTGAAAGTTAAAATGGCAAATGTTGTTATCTGTTAAATACAAATCAATTTTCTGTGCAAAAACTTTTTCATAACCTGAGCAACGCCGGGTTGTACAGCTAGTCATTCATCTAAGTGAAGTAGTAATCATAAAGCAAAACATCTGTCTGAAATACTTGAACAAACAACATGCCTTTTCATCAAAGAAACTTGACTGCCTTCTTGTATATCGTGAGAGAGAAATTCGACACCTGAACTTCACTTCCTCAGAATTCCAGTCAGACAAGATATCGCTAATTATTGCGTGGTCTTTGCTGTCAACAATGTCATATATGTTGTCTCCCTGCTTGGTAATGTCAATCTAAAATCACTTGAACATTTTTATAAGCAACCAAATTATCTCTAGAAGAGTAATAGTGGTATCTTTATTATAATAAAAACTGTATCTCTCTGTCTGTTTGATGCCACAATTGGAGGTCAGCAAAAAATATTGCATCATACACGATTCAAACCCAAGACATTCGGCTTGACAACCCGACACTCTAATACCTGAGCTAATTGTCCACCTTCTGGCACTTAAGATAATTGTGCAAACAGTTATCAGCTTCATGTGTTTTATCAGCGCACCTGATGATCTCTCACAGCATAGACTGTCAGAGTACTAGTATATATTTATACAGAGTACTAGTATATATTTATACAGAGTACTAGTATATATTTATACAGAACATACATGATAGACTGTCAAAGTACTAGTATATATTTATACAGAACATATATGATAGACTGTCAGAGTACTAGTATATATTTATATAGAACATACATGAGACATAATCATTTAACATTTTGATTACAATCCTCATCTTTGTAGTACAGTCAAACCTCAACTCACAATCACCTCACCATACTAATTTTTCAACATATGATGCAAAGTTGGAGCGAACATTTGGCTGGACAAGCAAAATAACTTCCAACATACAATGCACAACATTTTCCAACACCTTCCAGTTTTGTTAGTCAAAGCAATAGCGTTAGTAGAAATTAAAAATAAAGCATAACAATAGTAAGAATATTTAAATTAAGTTAATTTAAACTGTTGTTAGTGTAGGTTAGAGTAACTACGCATACATGTATGTTCCTCACCCACTCTACCTTGACATTGCTCTGGTCTAGTTACAATAAAGTGGCTGAGAAGGTCCTTGACATTGCTCTAGTCTAATACACTATTTAAAATATAGTGGATTAGAAGGTCCTTAACATTGCTCTAGTCTAATACACCACTTACAATAGAGTGGCCGAGAAGGTCCTTGACATTACGGGAGATGTGAATAAGCTTGCCCGAGCAGGTACAGACTAAGAAGAAACCAGGTAGAGCCTCCATCAGACAGTTCTCACCGTCATCTTCATCTTGTAAGTACACTGCCCGAGGACAAGACAGAAACACCATTAAGGAATATATACACATACTACACGCATATAGTAATTACTAATGTTCACTGCTGACTGCTTTCTTGCACAATAAAGAGTGTTTTGCTGACAGCATATATTAAAAACAAATCATCAGTGAAAAAATGTATGAAGTCACTTTAGCTATTTCCTTGTAACCTTGTTGAACAAATACATTATTCGATTTATGGACAGAATGGCCAGAATAGAAATTTACTGGAAAAAAAATTAAAATATAAATCCAATAGCAAATACTGAGACAAAGATTTTAAAAACTTTCAGGAAATCTTTTTGAAATCAACTTTCTGCAGAATGCCTTTTTACTTAGGAAAGACACGTAATGTAGTTATGTTAGCTAAACATGCGAAGATTAAATCATTATTCTGTAAAAAATGAAAACTGTCCTAAGTTGCTAGTATGGGGTTAGTTTTGCGCATCATTATGAATAGTTATTTAATGCTTTTCTGCTTTACAGTTTAAATGTTTATGCAAATCTTTATATCATATCTCATTATAGCCAAACCTGGGAATTATCAGATGACAGAAGTAATACAATATACCATATACCTTTTAATCTGTCTACAATCTACATATCTGTCTAGCAACGGTTTGCTGATCTATTACTTTAGGTGTCGATTTGTAAACCAGCTTGTTCTATTTTGGTTATCTGCTTATCACCAAACCTCGGCATGTCTGCCTTACAGCTACCGCTATAGCCATAAAATGACAACTATTCATATACATAAATCTACAAATAGTTTAAAGAATAGGTTGTACTTACTTTTCAGCTACTGTCAGTTTTAAGGATGCGGTCTTTCCTTTCATCAGGCTGGAGTGCAGCCTGATGAAAGGAATGGCTGCATCCTTGCAACTGACAGTAGCTGAAAAGTAAGTAAAAACTATTCTTAACAGTATTTATATATTAGCTCCATGTTTCATGTTGAGCACTCCTTATTAGCTTTACTTAAGTGATTACTCTTTAGGTTAAATACTTCCACGGTAGACCTATACAACTGTATATACATATATTTATACTTTTTATACAAAGTTACATAATTATATAAATACATTAATTTTATTCACTATGCAATCATATATCTACACTCAATCATGCATTGTTATTTCATCTACAAATCTATTTATGGTATATAACTGAATATCTGAACATACTAATTTTTCAACATATGATGCAAAAGTGGAGCAAACATTTGGCTGGACAAGCAAAATAACTTCCAACATCAGGCATATTCATTGATCTATCTAACTGTTGATGTATAGCATCTTTTATCAACCATATCCTCTATCTATTGTACTGCACACTGTATGTATACATGTCTGTCTAATTGCAAAGCTGTTCACTCGTGTATATGTCAATCTATGTTATCTTAAAAATGCATCATTATTAACATTCAACTCCAACCATACACCACATCTAATACAGTCTGTTAAATGGAACTTACAGTAACAAAAGTTTTCTGAGCTGTTAAAAATTCTCAGTCTGAATTAAGATTGGGCTCATGAGGTTGGCCACCAAAGTAATTCACACCACTGACCATAGTACTAACTTACTAAACCGTTTAAGTGACTTACATTGCTGATCAAAATACGAACTTACCAGGCAAGCCCAAAAAGTGGCATCTTCTGATATATATACAGGCCATGCTCATGACTTCTAGCTGACTAAGACGCTGCAGCGATTTGTTCTTAAGTGGGAGTAACCCTCTAATATAGTCTATCTCCTGGTTGATCAACTCTCTTCTCTGCTTTGACGATTTTGTTGGCACGACAGGGTCATCTCTACTACAACAGCAGCATTCTATCGCTGACTTCTATTGACTGGTGGCAGGTTTATACAATCGCAAGTAAAAATAGAATACGAATATAAATACAATATAAATATAATATTTTATGTGCATGTATGAGGGTGAACAGCAAATAGATTTAGTTTTACTATTTAAATCTTTTATACTATTCAGCAAACATTTTGTAGTTGCTGTCTAAATGTTTAATCTGATTTTTATTTCTACTGTTTATCATTATTTTTTTATACATAAAAACACATTTTACTAATTTATAAATGAAAATTGATTAAAGATATTGTAAAAACACAAAAGCATTACGCACTTTTTTGAAATATTATTATTACCATGATAACTAAAAATGCTATTTACAGAAACAGTAAGATATTTTTTACAATTGACCAAACTCTGACCTGTTAAATGGCCAAATGCAATCCAAATATGAGGCATTAGCCAATTGCTAAAGAAATAATTAACAAATAATTAAAAAAAACCAAAAGATACCGTTTCACAGAAGCTACACAAATATTTATACTGTGCTTCTTAATACACTAAAATTACATTACATGTATAATTTATAAAACCAATCATACAGGTTTCAATTGACATCTAATTACACAGCAATGATATTTTATGTTATTTGCTGTCGATCTGTAACAAAAATTAATATGTTGTGACTCCCTTGATCCTTGTTTAATTAGTTTTTATAACATTTGTTTAAAGTAACCACATTATTGTTTTCGTTTGATCTCGTGTAAATTTTTTTTAAACAGTTATAGATTTGTTGAGAGATAAATTTTCAAGTTACTACATCGAAAATTGTACAAAATCCTGTGATATGTAATAAAACTATATCTATACTATATACACTGCATTTACCAAGATGTAACTCAACATTTTGCAATGCGTTACAAATAAGTTTGTGTATTCGTATTATGAGTTTTTAAAGGAGTTTTTACTATATAAATATATATAATATGACTGTGGTTAGGATAGATCCCGTCTTTAACTTCCAGATTAAGCATTTAATTTGAATGTATTTAGTAAACTTCTACATGGGTAACTCATGGCATGAGATTTAAGTGTGTTCAAGGAGAAATCAGGGTAAAGATGGATGAACCAATTATTTATATATTTATGTAGATAAAAAAGAATGTTGAATGCTCAGACTGTTATACAGATTATAAATGTTTGAGTTTTTCAAAGTTAATAATTTTAACCCTGTAAATAAAATAAACTTTAAAAACATACAGTAAAATGATACAGGATGGAATAGAGTATTTCTGCTTAACCTATAGACTAGGAAAACACAAGTTAAGCTGAAGTATTTAACCTTGATTCATACAACCTATGTAAGTTTGACCTACCTATATTTCCCGCGTGCAAATTGACTACAACTATTTGGTGTATATGTTCAATTAGAAACGCATTTTAATGATTATTTTCACACCAGTTTTGCATTATACAAACCACCTGGGGAACATAGCATTCACATTTACTAACCTGTCTGTATATGTGTACCTTTTGAGTAGCATCAAGTACAAAGCCTAACCAGTGATACATCTATGAGTAAACACTAAGCACTGATACATCTATGTGTATTAAATCTTGCATTTAATAGACCCATTCAGATTCCTAGTTCACAATTACTTAGCTCGTCTCCCATGAGTAATTAATGTTGTTGGGTTAGCCATTAATGACCTAACTCACCCCAAAATATTGCCGTGAAAAAAACAACTCATCTTTTCAATTAATACAAGTGAGTCTATTGTGCTCTTTGTTAGGTTTCAGCTTGAAAAGGTTTGAGAAAACGCATAGTATAGAAACAAACATTCTCCTATGAGAAATACAAGTACATTGACATCTTCCTGCTTCTAGATTATTTTGGAGTAGATCTTAAAAATTCATCTAACAAGTTTAGATCTGTTAGGAAAGCGCAGATATTTTCCATCGTAAAACAAATAAATAATGGCCAATCTAATCAGAATTTTATTAAAAAGAAACTTATCGAGTTTAACGTGTCTCTTATGAAATAAAACTTGAAAGGTTTAAAATGATTCAGCTAAATTAAACTACTCACAAAACAGCTTTACAAAAGACAGCATTTACCCTTTGGCAACATTTTACACATTTGATAACAGATAGAAAAAAGTACAGTAGCAGTTTTAGTTGCACTGCTGCTGCAAATAAACATAATTGAATGTTTATACAAATTTTAGATATTATTTTGCAAATAGTGAATTTCATGAAAGGTTTTGCGCTTTCGCACCTGTAAAGGATACAATTATTGTGTGAGCTATGCTCAATACTACAATACACACATTCACTCTAATTATCATCAATCCAATTGTTTTTCAGAAAATTTAAATATGGCAGATTTGGTTATTTTATATACTAGACTCATCAATACTTTGTTAATAGATTTACTCAAAGAGGTTTTAAACTGTGAAAACTAGTAATCGTGTAAGAAAATTTAAAATATCCAATGTTATTATACCACTTTCTTATTGAGTGTTCTATCAACTCATTCTTTTAACCAGCTACACAGGAAATTTCTAAGTTCATACTTTTGTATAGTTTGGTTATGCCACTTTAGTAATGTCCTTGCCACAATGAATCATCGTTTATCATTTTATAAATTTTTAATAACAAAAAGCTTCTTTGATAAAAGTAAACTATATCTTAGTTCTGTACAGTAAATTTGCAAAACAAGCTCGAGAATTCCATGCCAGATGTTCTAAGTCATCAACCCAAGAAAGACTCATACAAGACTGACTTACCCATGATAGTTCACAGAAAAATACTGTCCAAACATAGTTTGAAGGTCAATAGATAGAACCTTTCAAAATCCAGACCTATCGGTTTCTATCCTATATTTCAGGCTTAAAATCTTCCAAAATGTTTAAATTTGAATTTGATCACGTATAATAAAAACATCTGGTTGATGACAATGACCAGCTAATACTGCTAGCATGGTAGCTGAGAAACCAAAAATAGACCGCACGTATTTAACGATCCTCAGATCATGATTTCAGATGTTATCTAGATTTATCTGAATTAGATCCCGTCTCTCGGTGGAATAACATTATATTTATGCGAGGTAGGTGCGAGGTTAGTGCATTGTTAACTCGGTTATTATGATACGATTAGCCTTGTTTACAACAAATTCAATGCAATTAGCTCATCCATTAATTTTAACAACTTCAATAAGAATTAGTTTGTAGTCTTAAGAACAGAGTCATCAGGTGATACTAAATGAGATTCAACTAGGGAATTAAGGTTTTTCACAAAAACTGATACATTTAAGTATATGCTGATGTATGGGTTGATTGGTACTGCCTACACAAATTATGAATATCTTGGCCCCAAAGTGCCTCGACATTAAAAATGAATAGGTCATACCTAAAAACTGTCTTATGCCTAGCGCTAAATAATTTAAAATAACATCAGATGGAAACGAACAATTGTCAGCTTCTGTTTAATATAAAACACTTTTTATCATAGCTGAGAGCAACTACAGGTGTAGGATTCAATAAGACATTGCTTTACACCTATTTTGGATCATCTTCATCGATTTGCAAATTTGATGTATTCAAAGAGTTTTATAACCATAAACGGTTACCTATTTTATAAAAAATAAATAGTTAACTCTTCTAGATATATCAAAGTCTATTAGCTTCCAAAGGTCTGCTGGTGAGAGTATCACTAGTAAGAAGCATATTGTTATAAAAACAACTGTTTGTGAGCCGGCGATTACTGTTTACTATGTAATAAGATAATACAATGTCATAATTTGAAAAAAATATAAGGGTGACTGTAATTCAAGAAAATATTCTCATTAACAGCAACTGTTAATAAAGTAAGATATAATCTGTTAAAAAGCTCACTAGTGGAAGCCTGTTGTTATATCCAAACATTTTAAATTCTGTAAACAAGCAGACATGGCCATGATAAATAGAACTTCTATTGAAACAAGCTTGAAGATATAACTACATGTACTACATACACATCTACATACAGCTGTCTCTATTTGTACCTGTTTCTTGCTGCACACATAACAAAGCGTTTTCTCGCTTTGATATGGCCCATGTAATCTTCTTCAATGCTTTGTTTTAGATATGCCAGTTGCCATATCTAACCAATGAGCTATAAAGCTCATAGCTATAAAGCTTCAGTGACCTTTCAGCATAACATTTTTGATGTTAGTCATCTTTGATAAGCCGCATTCAGTTTATTTTCGTGACTTTAGGAAAGCCGGCTTTTGCCAAAATTAGTTTGTAGAAAATCGTGGATGAAAACTCTAGTAGAAGGCTGGAGAAACTATTTAGGTCTACTATATAACTGTGCAAATGTTTCTAAAACTATTTTTGACAGTTCTAAAGTGATTTCTCCATTTCTGTTGAGCATACTACAGAGGAGTCTTAAGAGCCAACTTTTGTAGCATATAGCTTGTTACTTCAATCAATTAAGAAAGATTCAATATGCTGAAAGAATGTGATCACAGTAATAATAATTAAAACAAGTTTCGATCGATTGGGACCGCTGGTCTACTTGTTCAATACGAACGACTTGAAACTACAAAACACTAGTAAAGCAATAAATGAAGTTATTGTTGCACACAGCTGGAATATCCACTCGAAATATTGGTTGAGATTGAGTTTACTTAGCTTAAGTGCCATGACTGTTCGAAACCAAGAAAACAAGCTGGGATAATTTTCTTTGATGACGGCGTTGAAAGAGAATTATTTCTTACCAAATGGGTCAAGACCATTAGCAAATCAAGTGGATTCCATAACAGATGTACACAAATGTTATCAACTTCTCGCTAACTGACGTAAGTAAAAAAGTGGTAGAGTTACGAATTGACTAATTCTAATAAAAGCCAATTACAATTACTAGGAACAAGTATCAGTTGATCTAGATTAAATATAAAAGTAGTTGTTGATGTCCATGTCTGTCTAACATACACCGCTATTTAGTGTTACAAAATAGTGTTTTTATCTCATTTACAATCACAGTAGTTACTACTTCTTTTAATCAATTACACTCATGCCAGCTTTGTCAAGCCCTACAGCTTTAAAGTATTTAGCGGCGGTAAAGCTGAGGAAAGGAATCATTGTTAATTTAACTTTCTCCTTTTATGAAGTTAACTATATATTTTTGTGACATGAAATAAAATTTACTGTACAGCATAATTTAGCCAAGTTTGCTTGTAAATACATGTAATTAAAATTTTTTTTAACCAAATTTCCTGCAATATTTATGACACAAATTTAACTCAATTTCAACTGAAAATTGCCTAATTTGCAATGTATATTTGTCTAGTATTGATTTTAAAAAGTTCTCCTCTGCTAATTTTTTATAATCAAGCAAAGCCCTGACTATGATGGTTTCTTAGGTTTTGTAGAACACACAAATTTATGTGCTTTTCCTTAAAACATAAAAATTCTTTTAAATCAGTTGAAGAAATTTTATGAAAAGTTGGCGAAATGATCAATAGTAAAATGCCTTCGTTTTTAGGACCATAGTCAATATTCAACTGCTTTGTAAATTCCCGAAAATTGAAAGGATTAAATACAGAAACTTAGTGAGTTCTTTACAACAGCAACACTTGATAGACTGACATTCATCCACTGAACTCTAACCTTGGATCAGGACCATCAGAATCATCAATAACAGCATCAAAAAGCTTTTCAGAAACTTCCAGTTGCTCCCACCCTCTAACAATGACTAAAAAATTGTATTTTAACAACATAACCAACAGGACAAAAAAAATGTGGATTGCTTAACTAATTTACTACAAATATGAAAACTGTTAGATTACTACAAGGTCATAATGATCCAAGAAAATGTAAAATGAAAATAGAATAAAAAAAGTTTTCATAAACAGTACATCACGTTTGGAAACAAAGAATGATCTTTAGAGCATACACAATAAATAAAAAAGAGTCATGAAAAAAACTAGACATCACAGGCTAATTGAAAAATATATCTTGAGTTACAGAAAATAACATCACATTAGAGAGTGCTTTGCAAATGCAAAAAAGATGAGAATTCATACATTTGACAAAAGCCTATAATAAGAATTGTTATCAGTTAATTATGCAGAAAATAATGCAAAACCATTATTGATGGATACTAGATATAGATGCTCCTGATAGAGACAGTGGAAAATTAACAAATATCAACATTTAGCATAAAGTTTTATGAATGTTGTCAGCAAATGTAATATTTAGTGATAATGGTATCAGCACAACAACTAGCAGCACATATTTTCAATGTAAATTTCTTGCAATGCGGGTTACACAAATAAAGATAATAAGTGAGAATTCTAAAGACTAAATACAGTACAAACTTTTGGATATCTCAAGATTGAGCAGAAACAACTCTATGAAATCATCGATTAAACTGAATAGCTATAAAAATGAGCTAAAACAGATTTTGAAATTAAAACCAAAAGTTGGGTAAAGCTACCAAGTTTAAGAAACGCTTTTTCTGCTTGAGATTGTTTTTCAGATGATAAGCAGATTATTTCGAGCCGTTCAACTACAGCCAGTACGCACGCTATTGTCGAAGCACTGACGTGGAAAATCCATAGAGTCTAGCACGTGATCTTTTGAGTTACGGTGCGTCTAAATTGGCACCATACAGCTCTAGAGCGATCAGGCTATAGAATGTTCTAGCTACATCTCGAAAATAGCGTGTTCTTGTCCCTTTGTCGAGTACAAAAGTGAGGCATTGTCGGTTTGGCTTCGCTCTTAAAAAGATTTCTAAATGTTCAAGGTTATTTTACATTAGGTAGGGTGTTTTACGCAGATTTGAACAGAAAGAAATGATATTCTGTAAATTCCTTCTCCAGTTTACATGCAAAGCTCCAGCCACGATGTTGAATTGAATAGGAGTTTAATGTTCGAGGACTGTTTTCTGAAAATGGACATAAATTAACATTAGTGTTTCGTGTTATTTAAAAAATTTTTTGATGCTGTATATTTCCGTTTTACTTAACTACGCTGCTTCAATTTCGTCGATTTTAGTATGTTTTAAATTGCACTATTTTTGTGCCTACTTTATTATTCTTTGCTTCTTACAATTTTTGAAAGGTTTAAAATATTGAGGACTAATAGGTAAAAGTTTAGGCGTGTATTTTCTATATTTAATACTATCTTACATTCTTGGCTTTGTTTATTACGTGACAGTCTATTTAATTTTCCGTTGCTACTTTTGCTTCTAGTGGTATGTACGTTTTAGGAAGAACATTTGAATCGTCATTAAGACCTTGAATCACTAGTTCATGACTTTCTAGGATAAATAAAAATGGTGAAGGAGACTAAGTACTATGACCTACTTGGCGTACAACCAGATGCAACAGACGACCAATTGAAAAAAGCATATCGGAGGCTGGCACTAAAATTACATCCGGACAAGAATCCCGGTGACGAGGAAAAAGCTGACCAGGTAAGGGAAAACGATTCGTTTTTACATGTGATTTTATGTTGTAACATACATCTTAACAAAATCACAATCATTTTTATTGCAGTTCAAAAGTATCTCCCAAGCATATGAAGTCCTTGCAGATCCCAAAAAGCGCTCTTTGTATGATGAAGGAGGTGAGCAAGCTATAAAGGAAGGCATGAGTGGTGGAGGAGGGTTCCACAATCCTACAGATATATTTGATATGTTCTTTGGAGGCGGACGCAGAAACCAAGGCCCTCCTCGTGGCAAGGATATAGTCCATCAAATAAAGGTTAATTGAAATTTTTTTTACAAATAAGCCTGTATGTACCTCTGTTCAAGGTTATCGTGTAGTCGTTCCTGTTGCATTAACGCAACTAATCTCAGATAGCAGATCACCGTAGGTAAAAGCCTAAATAAAATTATTAATAGCCTAATTCAGAAGCAAAGTTAATTTTTTCCATTGAGGTTCATGCCATTGCAGTAGTTTTGGTAGATTGTGGTCCTATTAATGTACTCACTGTTGCATTACTTGTTTTATGAAGCGTAAGCTCAATGCACCACCCAAACTTGTAATTGCCCGATGTGAACATTATAAGGCACACACAGTAACTGAAATGCTTGTAAGGAATTGCCACACATGGTTAATCTGTTTGAGTTGGTTTAGTGTTGCTATAAGATGAACTGGGTGTTCTTTAGGGTGAAAAACAAAAAATAGAAACTTGTAGAGTTAAAAACAAAGCGCCATTCATTATCTGCATAAATATATGCTCGTTTTGTAGGTAACCCTAGAAGAGATGTATGTTGGCACAACCAAAAAATTGTCACTTATGAAAAAGATTTTATGTGCACCCTGCAAAGGTAGGTTCAATGTTCATGTCAGTTTTATTGCAAACCTTGCTGAAATTGTCAAAAAATTCTGTTGAGAAGGAATGACAACCTCAGTTCAGTAGTTACATCGTACCAGTTCTAGTCAAATGCTTCAGATGCCATTTGCCATACATATTGTTATTGGCTGCTGCAAGTAGTTCAGTAACCTGTATGTGGTGTTAGAGCTAAAATATCCTTAGGCGCAGACCAGTCCTGTATATTAATTGCGTTACCAGCTATTGTAACTACAGTAAATTTTTTATGTCAATCTAAAGGTTTTTAACATTCAAAGTACATGAAACAATGGATTTTGTTAGACACTGGCTTATTTGTGGTAAAATTGCACAACTACTTTCATATCTTCACATGTTATTTTTCATTGGTCTCTTCCACATGTATGGTGTTAGCCAGCAATGACCCACATATATCTTTGTAACCAAACTATGTTTGCAGTTTGGCTTGTGTTAAGCATGGTCTGTCTGTTTGTCACTAAAGGAACTGGCGCTACAAAGGAAGGTGCAGTTGTTAAGTGTAAAGGCTGCAATGGGCTAGGAATGGTAGTCAGGAGTCGTATGATAGGACCTGGTATGGTTCAACAGATGCAGAGCGTTTGTCCAGCTTGTCACGGAAAAAAAGAAACTATTGACTCCAAATACTTGTGTAAGAACTGTAAGGGAGAAAAAGTCGTGCGAGAGAAGAAGATATTGGAAGTGCACATAGATCCAGGTGTGTAAACAGGTCAATCTGTTTCTATACACAGCAAACTTTTCATTGTCCGATTTACTCTAGCTTTGCCATATGCTGAATATCAATACAACTCACGATGTACCAGGCTGTTTATTAGTTTATACTGCTCTGCTTCAACTTTAATTAATAGTTGATAAATCTAGTTAATCCATTTTCAAGGTGAGTATATAATGTATATATATATATATATATATATATATATACACAGTCAAACATGGATAACTCGAACTTCACGGGACCAAGCAAATGTGTTCGAATTATCAGAGCGTTCAAGTTATCAGAGCACTGTCACAAGTCCATGTATTTACTTATTTATTAGTAGATACATGTACATATACAAACTATAATATAAATCGAAAGCACAAATGGCTTGTTTCAAATTAAATGCTTCTAATGTAAAGTTTAAAACGTTTTTATCAAAAAGTATAGAGATTTTTCTATCACTTGAGATTGGTTCGTTGTTTGAGATGATGTTATTGCCAGGACGTTTTTTAGATTAACATCGGCAAAACTTGATCGTTGTTGAAATGCTCAAAAGAAAAGACATCTTTTTCTTTTGAGTGTTTTACCCATGATCAATTTTGCCGATTTTTCTTGAAGTTTATGCAAAGATTACCTTACTTTACCTGGGATTTGTTAAGAGCAACACTCCGAGGCAGTTCAATTAAAAGTTTTACAGTACATTGTATATCACTCACGCTGTTTGAATGGATACTTATTGAATGTACACACGTATTCTGCGTTTAGGTCAAACAATGAATAGTTTTTTATCTAAGACAACGTATACGTTTAATTACAACAATTTTTAAGACGTTTTAAACATTCAACATTCCGACGTTGATTCAACACGGAATCAACGTCGGAAAACTATTCATCACGGGCTAGCCGGGTCACGCACTCAAGGATTTTCGCCACGCACATACGAAACAAAAACAACATGCTGTTTTTGTTTTGTATGTGCGTGGCGAAAATCCTTGCGCGCGTGACCCGGCTAGCCCGTGCTATTCATCGTATAGCAGTATAAATCAAATTTCACCAAACCTTTAGAAAAGTCGTTGACAAAAATATTTTGCCGATGGTGGTAATAACGACGCTTATAAATTACGAAAAGATGAGGTTTACCTCTATGACTTTGAATAAAGGGATTTTCTAAAGCAACAACCGATAACAACGGCTACCGATAAAAACCGTTTCGGTAGCCGTTGGGCAAAAAAACAGTTTGAATTAACAGTGTTGAGTTCGAGTTATCTATAGCAATTTATCATTACGTGGGAACGGACCAAAGAAACCGTTCGAATTAACCATGTGTTCGAGCTATCCGTGGGCGAGTTACCCATGTTTGACTGTATATATATATATATATATATATACAGTGGTGGACAAAAGTTTGGACTCACCATGCATTATTGACTATTTTGAAAATGTGTTAGAGGTTATTGGCTTTAATTTTCTTCAAACCATGGCAAATTACATATCGAGCTGTTCAGAAACATGCTGGCTATACAATGAGATAGATTTCCATTTTATTATAAACATATCAAAGGTGATCAGAAAGGATTTCCGCAATCATATATGTCATCAATGATAAACGTCTACTCTGACTTAAGTTTTGCAACATTAATTTTGATCAAAAACTTTGTATGTGACTAAGATGTTGTATGGTATAAAGTGTATATCAAACACTTTATCACTCTGTATGTGATAAAGTGTTTAAACTGAACACTTTGAGGCCATGAGGTGGTTTATATCAAAATATCTTCTAGTATTAGCTAAGTTATATTCTTATTACAGGAATGAAGGATGAACAGCAAATAACATTCAGTGGTGAGGGTGACCAGGGCCCAGATTTAGAGCCTGGTGATGTCATCTTTGTATTAGATGAACAAGAGCATCCAGTTTTCAAAAGGGCTCGTTCAGACCTCCATATGAACTTGGAACTGACTCTGGTAGAAGCTCTTTGTGGCTTTCAGAAGACCATAGAAACTCTTGATAAACGAACGTTATTTATTAAACAGGAAGCAGGTTTGTGTACATCATAGGTACATATAATTACAGCTTTGAAATGTAAACACTTGAGCGCTCAGTAGCTTTTTGAGAAGGAGTAGTGTAGGGAAACCAGCCATCCTTAACCTGTTTTCTAGACTTTAACTGGGTTTTCATGCAGTTTGTTGTATCTTCCCACTAGTTTATGAAAAGATTTTCAACACTAGGGACATTAGCTGCCATGAAAAAGCTTGTTTTCACTTTTTCATGACTCTAGTAATTGAGATAATGGCGTCATAAATGTGGACAGTTATGATTGCATTATCTCTTTCCATGTGACATGCTGCATATTGTAATGGCCACATTCATGGCTGCCATTGTTAGAAAGTTGAACTGTTATAAAGGCTGCATATTATAATGAATTTTTCATTTTTATGAAACGTGCTGTGTTTTGAAATTACTAATACGTCGCTGTTGTAGTTATGGAGTAACAATGGGAATTATTAATAGAAGGGCTTGAGGTATGAAAGGTCATGAATTACTTTTGAGTTATGTTGATCGAGAATGTTTAGCTTTCTCATAATCTTCTTGGTTATTTCAAACCCATTATTGCTCAAGGAATACAATTTTTCATTAATATCGCTAATGGTTTACACTTACACATGTAATATTTGAAGGTGTTATTAGTGCCAAATCAAGGCACCAAAATCCAACGACTAAAATCTTCTGTAGAACTTGGCAAGGGTCAGCTACCTGTCCGACCTGTGACACACTGACTAGTCAATAAGCTGTTATTTATGGTAGTTGTTAGGGAACTGCCTGCTCATTCTATGAACTAATGTAAAGCATTGCTGAGAATTAGCTGTACTAATGAACTATGTTGTTTGAATAGGCAAAGTTTAAAGCTTACTGCTCGTGTCCTCTCTGTTCAGATCTTAACTCGCAGTTAATGACACGGTTTGGTTAGCTTGAGCTCATGCTTTAAATCTAACCCTGTTGGGAAGAATGTCCAAGCAAGTTCCGCATGTATGAAATGTAATTGTAGGGCGAGTTATAAAGCATGGTGACAGGCGTTCCATCACCGCGGAGGGCATGCCCTCTCCAAAGAACAGATTCAACAAAGGACAACTGATTATTCATTTTGATGTTAAGTTTCCAGAAGAAGGCTTTTTATCACCCGACAAATTGAAAGTGAGTTGAACTAGCTTGGGATTCAAAGTGAGAATTTATAGTCGGCGTACATTAAAATGCTTAAACAAAGTGTATGCTTTATTGAACTCCGACATCGTCTATATATGTCCACTATTTAAATCCTTGAACATTGTAAAGCAATTAACCCGTATTGAAGAGCACTCAAAAGTCACTATATGTATACCAGACATCCGAAACTAACCTTGTAACTGCAGAGATTAATGCTTGTTAAAAACGTTTTGTGGGATAGTCCTAGGAATAACTTGAGATTATCATTAAAAATGGATTTGATTTCAATGATAGTTCGTTTTGCTGTACAAAGTTCTTTGCATTTTCAAAGCTTGTCTGCACTCATATTTCAGCAAGGTTTAACCTATTCTAAAATAGTCCAACTGATAAAATTTTCGTCAAAACTACTTGAGTACTGTAAAACATAACAATAAATAAACCAAATAAAAACGACAATAAAATACTCTAACTGTAACATCTATTTAGCTTAACATCAGAAAGCCCGTTGTAACAAATATTTGTTTGTAAAAACTGAAATTTTTATCAAGTCTAATTTATCGTTCAATTTTTGTTAAGCTGCTTGATTTTGTATGAGTTTATTGCCTACACAAATTATGAATTTTAAATATCTTGGCCCCAAAGTGCCTCAACATTAAAATGTCTGTAAGGTCATACCTACAATTGTCTTATGCCTACTTCTAAATAGTTTCATATAATATCAGCTTGAATTAAAAGATTGTCAGCTTATCTCTTTGATATAATACAATTTTTATTATAGCTGAGAGCAACTACAGAACTAGAAGGTTGCAATAAGACATTGCCTTACAAACTTGTACATGATCTGTACAAGTTTATTACCACCAAAACAAACAAAAAAGCGCCATTATAACTATTAAGAAGTTTTTAGTTCTTGTAATGTAGGAACTTTCTTTGATAATTTTCTGATGACGTATGATGACTCGATGTTTATACATCGCTGTGAATGACAGCAATTGGAGTCACTACATTTGTGGTTGTTTCAGAAAGAATCTTAAGATACAGGTGAATTATGTTCTTGAGAGACCCTTTTTAAATGTGAGATCATTGCTGCATTCCATCAAAACTTCTAGCAGTTGTTCAGTTCCCATGACATTTTATTGCAGCTACTAGAAAAAGCCTTACCCCCCAGAGTACCTGTGGCACAGACAGCAGCCATGGAAGAAGTGAATTTGCAGGACTATGATGCAGACACCGCTAAAAGACATGTAAGTTTTGCACACCATCCACACTACCATCTGTTGGTATTGCGTTGCAGTACTGCATTTGTTTGAAGGAAATGTGACATGTGGGTAGATTGATGGAGCTGATTGAACATGGAGTGAGTGCGACAGAAATATACTATTTGTATAAAAGACTACTATGTGGCACAAAAAGTCTACAACTGTATACCTTTGAAACATCCACAGCCTAATTAACACATAACAACTTGGCAAATGCCATCTCATTAGATACTGTGTTACATTATCATGACAAGATTAGAATTTCGACAGGGTTTACTCATTGGAGTTGTATTCTCCATTGATCACTGCAGTTGGTCATTTTCTCTCATTTCTACTCAGTAGGTGGTTTATAACTAATTTGTCATGTCTATTTGTAGCATCAGTACACTGATGGATATGACAGTGATGATGAGATGAACGGACATGGTGGGTCTAGGATGCAATGTGCTTCTCAATAATAGGAATTTTAGTCTATCTTCCAAACGCTTTGAGTTGAAACTATTACCAAAGTGTTGGTATTGTTTGGACTTCTGCCAGTTTACCAGAGTTGTCCAGTCCAGCTAAATGGTGTATTGTTCTAATTGGTACTATTAGCTTTTAGGCTAAATTGATCATGTTTATGTTTGTGAAAAAAACTGATGCTATATACAAATTGAAAAAATTCATATGTAGTAATAATAAAAAGCAAAAATAAATATATTGTATGTATTTCTATTAATTGTATGATATTGTAATCTAATATAAATACAGCTTTCATGGATATTCAGTTCCATATGCAGAACAGAATTATTTAAACAGAATTGTATCGACGGTATTTATTGCATATGCCAAGATGGCTGACTAATGCCTTGGCACACATTGCTAGTCATGTCTATAACTTATCTCTACGAGTTGTATAACAGTTCCTGAATGAACATGAATCCATAGAAGGAACTAATAAATGCATCAAAGAGCTGTGTTGATTACAGCATCAACTGGCTTGCTAGCTACCTGTACTAGTTGGCATTTTGTAAGATAATTTTTACATAATCTACTGTATGATGAGCCGGGGTGTGATGCGCCAGGCTGAAATGACTACTAATACCGTGTATTGGTGCAATATTGGTTAATATATCTGTTGATAATTCCAGTATTGGTGGTGTCAGCTATGCATCACAACACTGATCAGCACAGAGTAGCATGGCGCAGATAATGGTAATGCGCACAGGTAATTTTGTTTGCATATAGCATGTTAACTTAGGCTACACAGAAATATATATATATATATATATGCTGGAGGTGTTGATAGTGATATCACAATGTACCTTTTATACAACATGAATGAAAAGTGAGATGCTGTATTATGCTCAGATTCGGATAGAATCCTTGGGGAAACAAAAGTAGAAATCAAAGTGCACATTGTTCAAGTTGACTCGTGTATGGGAACAAGACTATTAAAGCCTCGCATAAGAAAGTTGCTTGCTGAAAATCCAATTATCACCAGTATCCTTATCTTTACCCACAGCTACTGCTGCGAATCCACCTTTCAATGCTTATTTGTGCCAAGTCAAATGTTTCTGCCTTACATGTGTTTTGGTGCTGGATGGCTTTTGTTCAGTAGCCTGTTGAGGTCGTGCAGTTTTTTTCTGCCTCACCTAGATGCTCACTTCTGCTCTCATCTACCTTGGAGATGGCATCATACACTGCCAACACCAACTGAAATATCGGTGCAGGAAGCTTGTCTTTAGGAATACTTTCCAGTATACAGTCATTTACCATTTATAAAAGTCATTAGCTGTTGTTGACATGACTACGACCCATGTGCTTTTCCCACAAATATTTGAAACTATGTCGGCTACCTTAGACAGCTTTTCAATAATTACTCTACCTTGTGCTATATCGCATTGAGTGATTTTAGGAAGCCTGCATCGGTAGTCTCTAGATAGACAGAGGTTTGACGGAGAAACATCGATTTCTCTGCAAAAATCAATTACGGGTTTAAGAATTTGCTGCATGGTGGAGGTCGGTCTTGGAGAATCGAGCAACCTGATAAGCAGTCTACTTAAAATGACCAGTTTTAATGGTGACATCTTGGCTGAGATGCTTGAAGAGCTTCATCCATTAGCTCCAGCATCATCCTATAGCATGGAATCAGCATAATTAGCATTAGAGGAAGTACTAGTCACTCATTGATCAGCAAATCATCATGGTGTCCACGTTTGGCGAATGATGCATGCCACTCCTTGTCTTTGTACATTTGCTGGAATAATTTTAGCAGTTGGTATGTGTTGCTTACATAGCAATGTATATTCATCAAGATCAAGGCTGCAATTGTTTACAATTTGTTCTTACAAACTGGTTAAATCAGTGCCAAACCCCTTATTATACCCAACAAAGGTGCTTCCTGTTCATCCTATAGCCGTCGATCTTTTTTCCTGCTGTAATTCCTGATCATGACTAATGTAGTTTGCTATGCAGATGAAATTCACAAGCTGCCTACATTGATACATTTATTTTGAGAGCGAGCAGACAAATTCCCCAAGAAGATTTTTGTCAGTTTGATTAAGTTCCTAGATGAGGAGTAATGAACAGCTTATGCTTTTGTAATGTGATGATGTTACATGAAATTAATCTGCTTCCAACCAGTAGAGAGAGTGACTAGAATCTATAGTAACTAGAATAATGATATACAATGTGGTATTGCTAAGTAGATAGGTAGTTACGATGTATAAGTTACATATCCTCATCTTTTTTTATTTCATTTTTTGACACAGCCTACTCGGTTACAAATACTTCTAGGGTAAGGTATAGGATTCATACAGCTTGGTATGAAGTAAAAATAATAGCTTTTTACCGGTTATCACTTTACTAATACGCTATTCACATAATGTGGTATAATGTATTTGTTTAAACGTTATGAGTTATTACTAGGGGTATTGATTGAAAACTTGTCCTAGATTTCAAAAATGTGAAACGGTTTATGCACATCGCAATGTATTATGAAATTATTTGTTTCAACTTGTAAGTTTTGAAGATGAAGCAGATCTCAAAAGGAAAAAGCTTTGTTTATTTAGGTTTAACTGCACTTGTCTGGCAGACTACAAACATAATAATAATATAACTAAATATAAAACTAGGACAATAAACTTGTTTACTACTGAGGTTAGGAGGGACTCTTAAGTTTGCTCAATGCTTGCAGCCAAAAATTTGTAGAAGACGTGTGCGCGCGAGTGTGATTCATGGCTATTGGCTATACCTAGTCACCCCTTGAATAATTGACATCACTTGCAGGATTTAATTAATTTTCTAGACTGCTATGATATGCAGAAACGTCTTTTAAAATGAAGATTTGTTGATTCCTATTAATCTAAAAGCTTGTCTAGCGAGTTTATGTAACAGTTAAACAAATGGAAGTCAAACAGAGTCCATTGGAAAAAATATAAATTAACTAAATTTGGAGTTGTTTTTTTTCTGTTGCTTTCTGTTGAACAAGGACAGACAACCTTTTTTCAATGAGCTAAACTTTTGTAAACTTTTAACCTACAGTAGCTAATACCTAATCAAACATTTGTATGGTTTGGGCGTTTAAAGAACAGTTTGCAAAATCTGTTAATATCTAAATTTCTGTGCCTGTACTTGCATTTCAGACATTTTACACATCCTCTCTGACAAGTTTACAACTGTGAGCTACAGTTGGTACTAATAACTACAGATTACATGGTCTCACTTATAACTACAGATTATAAACTATATCACTAATAATTACAGAGTATACACCGTGTATCACTAATAACTACAGACTAGACACTGTGTATCACTAATAACTACAGATTATACACTGTGTATCACTAATAGCTACAGACTAGACACTGTGTATCACTATAACTACAGATTGTGCACTGTGTATCACTAACAACTACGGACTAGACACTGTGGATTACTAATAACTACAGACTAGACCTTGTATATTACTAATAACTGCAAACTACACTCAGCTTTAGTAACAACTGCAACGTATACACCAAGTGTCAAATTCAGAATGAACATCTTCTCACTTACCTACAATAGAAGGTGCTGCCAAGAATCTCTAGCATATTTTTGCAAATCAATCAATTCTCTCTCTTTCCCCCTCTCTCTCTCTCTCTCTCGCATTCTATTTATTAGCTTGTCAATGACCTGATACCCTCATTTCAAATAATAACATCTTCGGCAATGTGCATTGTGTTTAATATCGCCTACTTCTATTTCACTTTCAATCACTTCCCATCCTTAACATGTATGAGCAGATGTCTTAAAGCCTTGATATATATGAGTTTATGTTCTAAAGCCTTGATACATATGAGTTCATGTTCTAAAGCCTTGATACATATGAGTTTATGTTCTCAAGCCTTGATACATATGAGTCTATGTTCTAAAGCCTTGATATATATGAGTTTATGTTCTAAAGCCTTGATACATATGAGTTTATGTTCTCAAGCCTTGATACATATGAGTCTATGTTCTAAAGCCTTGATATATATGAGTTTATGCTCTAAAGCCTTGATACATATGAGTCTATGTTCTCAAGCCTTGATACATATGAGTCTATGTTCTAAAGCCTTGATATATATGAGTTTATGTTCTCAAGCCTTGATACATATGAGTCTATGTTCTAAAGCCTTGATATATATGAGTTTATGTTCTCAAGCCTTGATACATATGAGTCTATGTTCTAAAGCCTTGATACATATGAGTTCATGTTCTAAAGCCTTGATACATATGAGTTCATCTTCTAAAGCCTTGATACATATGAGTTTATGTTCTAAAGCCTTGATACATATGAGTTTATGTTCTCAAGCCTTGATACATATGAGTCTATGTTCTAAAGCCTTGATACATATGAGTCTATGTTCTAAAGCCTTGATACATATGAGTTCATGTTCTAAAGCCTTGATACATATGAGTTCATCTTCTAAAGCCTTGATACATATGAGTTTATGTTCTCAAGCTTTGATACATATGAGTTTATGTTCTCAAGCCTTGATACATATGATTTTATGTTCTAAAGCCTTGATATATATGAGTTTATGTTCTAAAGCCTTGATACATATGAGTTTATGTTCTAAAGCTTTGATATATATGAGTTCATGTTCTAAAGCCTTGATACGTATGAGTTCATGTTCTAACGACTAGTTTCATATGCTTTTGCACCTTTCTGTTTACCTTGCTATTCTGTGATTATATTTCAAATACAAGCAATGAAACTATGCGAAGTTGGTAATTTTATCTCTTTCCCTGTAGCCATGTTTTCTCTGGCTGTAAAAAGTAGCTATGTCACAAGCCCCTTATAATAAAGAGAGAAGTTTTGCCGTAAGCTAGCTCTTTGGTTAGCTGGAGTGCTAACAAATATGTTTCCACTCACATCAAACTGAGTATTGTTAGTTAAAGTGAGGCTAAACATCACTTTATATCATATGACATAATTTAAATGTATACAATTGTATAAATATGAATATAAAATATAAGAAACAGACAAAAGCAGTATCTACAGTTGAAACAGAAAATAGTTCAAATATTCATCCATATTAATTTTTTTAACCTATCTATTCTATCATATCTATTCTGATATAATCTATATCAGAAATCTATTGTATTATATCAATAATATTAATATATTTAATTAATATTATATTCTATTATTATTCATTATTATGCTATTTTTGTCTGATGGTCTAAATTGCTTTAAACAGAATTGACTGGTGATGATAAAGTTCATACCTATCTCAATCGTTGTTATTATAATGATTACCTTATTATTATTATTATTATTTTGCTAGATTTCCTTACTCGAAGAAAATGAAACCATAAAAGAAGTGAGCACTGCTACATAAGCATCAAAGTTTGGTAGCTTTGTTTCACAACAGTGTTATCAGAAGAAGACAGCATTGTTTTATTAAAACTGTCTCAAAATGAGTGGCTACCCAAGGTTAGATTATTTAAATAGCTGTAGACATCAATGACTCGTTATCAGTTAAGCTTCTTGTGGTGTCACCGAGTATTTAATAATGTACATACGCTTATGATTTTAAAAGAGTGTCTCAATGGTAAGATACCAACATAGTGGTAAGATACCGTACAGTAAGATGTCAGTACAGAAGTGATGGCCTATCTTTTGAAATAAGTCTACAGTAACTTTCGTCGCAACTGCTAGAGGGTCGATGGCTATTATGATGAATCCCGTAAAAGTCTTTCAGGTGAAGTTCATAAAAAACGTTATTCTAGTTAGCCATGGCTGTGGGAGATGTATAACTGTTTTGTTGTTATATTGGATCAAATCTGGGTCACTAGAATAATAAAAATACATCTTCAACTTATAGTCTAAATGACAAGCAAGTAGATTGAGAGTTTTCCTCTTCTGCAGCTGTGTGTGCATTAAAGGGAGGTAACAACTTGAACTAATATCCTGACTTCTAAACGTGTATAGAATGATGGTAACTCATTTTTCTTGGTTGAAGCCTTCAGATATCACTCTGTAGTGCAAATCGTCAGGTATGCCTTTTGCCGCTTCAAACGTGAGCTTAGAAGATAAAAGGTGTCATCTTGCTGCAAGTTGCATGGTAGATGAAATCTCTGTCGAGAAGCGACAGCAGTTTTCTTGTAGCTGAATTCCAATTAATGTGGAGGTCAAGGAAAAAGGCACAATCTACATAAACTTATCATGAAAACGCTTGATGACACAGTCATAAGCCTATAAACAAATGTTATTTTAATCACTTGCTAAACATGGAGTGTTTACTTTCGATGCCATGGTGACATGTAAATCAAACTAACAACTGGATTGAGTTTATGATACATGCAGACACAGCCGTTGTACACGCAAAAACGTGTGTTATACATGCAGACACAGCCGTTGTACAGGCAGACACGTGTGTTATACTATCAGCAAAAACTATTTTCTAATATGCACTGAGTAAGTAATTGGGTCAACCCATAGTTGTCTACTTTATTCCTTAATGTAGTATCATTAGTTATTCGTGTATAATATATATACATATATACGAGCTTGAGTAGACACTATCATCTATTTAGATTCAACGGGTAAGGAGAAAAGTATATATATATATTATATATATATATAATATTACTTTATATATATATTATATATATATATAAAGTATATATATATGTACTTTTCTCCTTACCCGTTGAATCTAAATAGATGGTAGTGTCTACTCAAGCTATGGTTCCCAACCAGAAACCTGGCAGTTTGAGGGACTCACCTTAAGATCTTAGCTATTCCCAATAGTGTGCTTATCTGAAACTGACTGGTGTTGATTAGTGGTGGTATTTGGGTGAGCCACATTTGATGTGCAGGTATTATTGTACCCAATCATCCAATAACTACCAGTCTTGCAGTTGTTCTCACATTCCAGCACTATTTGATCTCCTCTCTGAGTGAAAGATATTTCTCCCCTTTTTCCTTTTCTTTGCTGACTATGTTGTAGTCATTGGGTATTGCTATACTTATTAAGTATTTAATATATATAATATATAAAAATATGTGAATATATCACTGTTTCATTTGAAGGTTAACAGTAGTTGATGACCTCGGCAGCTTTTAGAAAGACATAAAGTAATAGATTATTGGCACCAGAGTTGTTAGCCTTCATTTACACTCGTTTAAAGAGTAAACTTTAAGCTTTTATATCTACCAGCGCTATAAGTTGTCGGCAGAATAACAATAGATCAATATGTTTTAGTCTGTTTTTTTCTGCATTACGGAAAGCCCAGCTGACTTGCTAAATATTTGTGTAACTTTGAACAAACAACTTTTTAATTTTACTTACACATGTAGTAATGCCCTCCTTTGTCGTTAAATGCTTACAGCAAACTAAATAACTCAATTTCAACCACTCTGTTTACTGTTTGTTTAATTGGAACTTTAATAATATAATACTTAGAAGCGAGCGCACAACTCTGTATTCTCATTTAGCTAACTTATTTTCTCTAACAGCTCTAGTTTTGAGGCTGACTTCTATTCAATAGTTAATACCGATGTCAAATGCCCTCAACAAGTAAGATAAAACTACATGTATTATGTGTTATTAGCTGTTTTTAATAATTTACTCGATAAGAATGATCTCTAAACATAAAAGGAAGAAAAGTCAGTTAGTCAATTAACTATTTGCTAGTGAGCGTAGATGGCTTCGAAATGACCAGTCTATGAAGCCAATTAGTAGAGTAGTTTGAACCTAGAACATAGCTGTATGAACGCTGCCATAACTTGCCTCTAAATTGTTTTAGATCTCTATACAAATATGCATTGGAATTTTCTCTACAAGCTGATGTTCTTTGCTAACAGTTAACATGTGAAAATCTTATTGCCTGTGCAGCACTTCGTAGGAGCTATCAATTTGTTTTTCAGTGTTCTAACTTTTAATGTGTATTTAGATTTCATAAGTATAATTAGCAATAAAAATGAATTGCCCTGATTAATATCTTTAATAAAGTTTGCAGCAAAAACTGGCTTTTTAATACAGTCAACTAGAGTATATAAAGCTGTTTCTTGCACGAACCAGCAAATCATTTTTAAAAGGTTACTTTCTCACTCAATGTGCATACAAACCTACATATAGATCTCCATATGATATGATGCCATAAATATGTTTTGTCATGACCACAGAACTCGATATACTTAAAGTTTGCGTTGCTATACAACTTAATAAATAGGACCAACACAACTTGGTCTAGTTTACAAATGGTAACTAGGTGCTAGGTCAACGAGCTATGCTCTGTTTGTTTGTTTTGGGTGTTGGTTTTAGGATCAGCGTAATCACCTTACGCGATTTATTTTCAGTGCCTATGATATCTCCTCATCAGTCGGGTGCTGGCTGCATTACCTCTTCATCAAATCACTGGCAATAATGGGCTGTAATGAGAGCAAAGACGTAACGACTTACCCAAAGAAGGACACTTCCCCAAAAAAGACTGTTCCGGGGAATTCTGTTGCACCACAAACCTCCAGTAAGGTAAGATGAACTTACTTCTTATGACTGTCCGTCCGTAGTTAGTATCACTCTAGCTTGATAGTTCAACAAATAAAAACAAAGTTTTGCGGTTTGACCTATAAAATTATATAAGAATTAGTCGTAAAAAAGTAGTGTAACACAAAATAGCTTAAACTCGTAAAGAAGAGATAAAATTAAAGTTAAAAAATGCTTAGCAATATATTACCAAAATTAAATATTATAGTTTAACATTTTACGCAACTCTGTTGATATCATGTGATCGGTTAAGAACTTTAGTTGTCAAATTGTATCGCCAGACAGAGTCATGTTATTGTATTTAGCCCTAATACCTTGAGATAAATTCCTTGAGAACTAAGGGTGTGTGTTGTAACCGCAGTCCATGACACTCCGTCTCAAAAGTATAGCAAGTGGTTAAAAACTATCCAGCAATGTTAAGATAGGACTTTCATAGCAAATGAATAAAAACTCAACTTTTATTTAGCTCAGCATATACACATAGTTCCAATAGGGCTTTTTTCAAACTTCGACCTATCTTTCGTTATTTCCTTGCCTCTGTTTAACCTGCAACGGGTTTACTGTTTTTCTCAAGCTGTACTACAGCCAGTGTGAATGTTTATCAACAGTTATGGTCAGCGTCTAAAAGCTCATAATGGTGATGAGCTAAATATGTCATTAGATAATTGCTATATACTCAGATCATATCTCCAATCTGCCTGACCATTCATGGCATTCCGACTTTTTTGACAAAAATCACTAGACCTTATACCAGACACCAACATCTTGCCAGTCCATATTATAGAACAACATCGTGCAAAAAGAGCTCTTTTTCATTACTGGTATTTTACTTTACTATTCTATGTGTTTTTTTCTTTTTCTCTTTTGTCACGTGGTATAATTAGCTTTGAGTGGCATGGCCAGTGATAATATAGTTTATATCTACTGTATCTATCTGTCTGTCTGTCTGTCTGTCTGTCTGTCTGACTGTCTGTTTGGCTGACTGATTATCTGTCTATCTATGTATCTATTTATCCATCTATCTATCAATCTATATATCTATCTTTCTATATATCTATCTTTCTATATATTTATCTATCATTATATATATATATATATATACCTATCTATTTATCTTTTAATAAAGTAGAATATTACTTATGATGCTTTATCTTAAATCAACTTTAGTCACATAGCAGCAAGGATACCAAAAGTATGATAGAATAAATCTTTCTCTAGACCCTTCAAAGTCAGGATCCCTAGCAGATCAAACTAGCAGCTAGTTTGAATTATTTGGCGAGGCTGATTGCAGTTTTTATATACATGTACTTGTATATAAAAATATCCTTTATGTCCTTTATATATACTTTATGTACTATTATGTACATGTACTTTTATATACATGTATACATAAAAGGTTCATGACTCCCATATGCAAAATACTATTCAATTTTTTTTCAGATATGGTTAGAAGAGTTGTAACATAGTTTGTTTCGCTTAGATTATGTATACCAGCCCTTTTTATACACATGAGTTTTAAAATAACATTTACTCCTTTTAGAAGACTACAGGATGCCCTATTAAGTTCACCCATTTCGGAGATGGCGGCAGATGTGAACCCCTGATGATGATATTTGCCTATGGTCACATACCTTATGAGAATGAGATTATTAATCCTAAAGATTGGCCTGCTATTAAACCAAGTAATAGGCAGCAGTCTGCCGTATAACTACATCATTTTATAATTATCATCTCTCAGATGTCAAAATACTTGATCAATGAAATATGTCATAATTTATATTTTTTTAGTTTGTCATTTTTACTTATAGCAATTAAACCTTTATACTGTGTCTTATTGACGTGATCAGATGCTATTTATCTAACTATCTATCTATTCATCCATCCGTCTATCTATTCATCCATCCGTCTATCTATCTATCCATCTATCCATCTATCCATCTATCCATCTATCCATCTATCCATCTATCCATCTATCCATCTATCCATCTATCCATCTATCCATCTATCCATCTATCCATCTATCCATCTATCCATCTATCCATCTATCCATCTATCCATCTATCCATCTATCCATCTATCCATCTATCCATCTATCCATCTATCCATCTATCCATCTATCCATCTATCCATCTATCCATCTATCCATCTATCCATCTATCCATCTATCCATCTATCCATCTATCCATCTATCCATCTATCCATCTATCCATCTATCCATCTATCCATCTATCCATCTATCCATCTATCCATCTATCCATCTATCCATCTATCCATCTATCCATCTATCCATCTATCCATCTATCCATCTATCCATCTATCCATCTATCCATCTATCCATCTATCCATCTATCCATCTATCCATCTATCCATCTATCCATCTATCCATCTATCCATCTATCCATCTATCCATCTATCCATCTATCCATCTATCCATCTATCCATCTATCCATCTATCCATCTATCCATCTATCCATCTATCCATCTATCCATCTATCCATCTATCCATCTATCCATCTATCCATCTATCCATCTATCCATCTATCCATCTATCCATCTATCCATCTATCTATTTATCTATCTCATAATAAGGTAGAATATTATTTAGATTAAATAATTTAAAATATAAAAACAATCAAAACAACTAAAATACTTAGTTGTTTCAAAGTTTTGAGTTCTACAATTAAAATCACCTACAGCAAATCATTTTGTTGCGGACTATAAAAAAATAATAAAATAAGAATTGAAAAATGCATGAAGAAACAACTACGAAATTTTGAAGTCAAGGCTTGTGAGTCGACAGAACAATTTGAAGAACACTGAGATAGTCTCATCAAATTGCATGTTAGTTTAACTTATATTTATATTGGTTGTATACATAAATACTCCATAGACATCTAAAACAGGTGAGAAACAAACCATTGCTTAGTTTCTGAAGAACCTAAACATATCCTCCCTTCCAAACAGTTTTAGCTTAATGTTATTTCAAGTAATTAAAATTATTTAACAACTGTATTACAAAAAAAATGACATGAAGTACATTTGACTGTCTCTAAACCTAGTCGATCGAAACATACCAAAAGCCATAAATCACGCTCTATGTTTCCCACAGAAACTAAAATGGGTACATTGCCCATAATGACAGTTGGATCAGAAGAGCTTGTTTCCAGTTTGGCTATTCTGACTTACCTGGCAGGAGAGGCAGGTGAGAATTTATTCTGATGTAATAGAGAACTGGAAACAAAGTTGACTGCTTTAATCACATTGGCACTTTGATGGAACTGACTACATTTTTCTCTTGCCCATTTTATCATTTGTTTTCTATTTAATTACATGTACAGTGGCACTGAAACAATTTTCCAGAATATTCTTATTTAATAGTACTAAAACTATCAAATTTAACAATGAGACCACAAGTTTCTAAAATGAACATTTTGCTTATAATTTGATGACTCTGTGAAGAGTGAACTTTTGTTGTTTTAATAGCCTTGAAATGTTTAACATTGCCTTCAAGGCTATTAAAATGTTCTGATAAATTTGTGTAGCATAACTGCTTACCAATTTTCCCCTCATTATTTTGAATTACACTCTGTACACGTCGGAGTAAGTAGCGTGTATTTTCTTTACACAAAAATATTGCTAGCAAGAAATACAAAAAAATAATATATAGATGTTTTAGATTTTGTTTAATAATGTTTTAAATTACATTAATCTATTTGTCAAATTTGAATAAGTTTTTTAACTGCTATCAATGAGTTTTACTATCAATGCTATTAATGCTATCAAATATACATTACTTTTAAAAAACTGAAGCCTTCGCTATTGTGATTTACAACCAAACCTGCTCGCTATATACACACGCCTTATATAGTTTTGTTTTGGGATTACCAAAGGCATTCCTATGACTTGTTTGGTGAAACTTTTTCAAAAGACTTTCCAATTTCTTGTAAAGGAAATCATGCAGACTCATAACAGTCGTTCATTTTAGGAATGCTTCTTTTTCCTTTTGTGTTTTTATTTTTTATTTTTTGTTAGATTTGAAAGGAGCGACTCCTGAGGAGCAAGCGGCATGCGACTCTCTTGTCTACTCCATTGAAGAATGCCGAGGAGCTGACCTTTTCCTAAACAGGTTTGCTCTCTTAACAAAAAGTATGGATGAAGAAACGAGACTCGCAAAAGCAAAAGAGTTTACGGAAGGGCCATTGGCCAAGTTATCGAAACACTTGGAAGCTAGCATCACAGGATCGACCTGGCTGTTATCCAAGGTTAGACAACATAATTGTAACACTTAGCACTACGCAAGTGAACATACCTACATGTATATCATCAGGAGGTCGGACTAAGAAGGCTGGTTTGTAGAGCCAATTCTCAAATGCTTCAACAGGATGTCAACGATTATCCTAAAATACGAAAGCATTATGATTTGTCAGCTACTAGTTTCAACAAACTATATGTTTGTTTAAGTTATAGTGTATTTGGCTGAAAACCTAAATATCTCATCTCTAAAACAGCTGAGAAATAAATCATTGCCGAGTTTTTAGAGAACATAGATATATCTTCCTATCCAAGCAATTTCAGTTTTGTTGATTAAAATAACTAAATTTATTTGACAAGCGTATTGTTAGTAAAACTGTCCTTTATTACGCGTACTTTTTTGGTTGACAAATAATATTAGCACATTCAATTTTTATAAAAATGACATGAAACTATGTTTCTATCTCCAAATCTATTTGAGTTAATCATACGCCTAAGACCAAGAGTTTAGACAAGATTGGGTCAATCAGTTGGCTTTTGTAAATCTATTATTTTGTACCAGAAGAGTATGTTACCACTTGGAATACTTTATTAATATTACTAAAACAACGACTAGTTTATGTATAAGTGAATGCATAAACAAAAGCATTTCATCATACATAAATGAATCACATTTGCAATGAATACTCAAGCACATTATGTACATTATACATCGCATTATATATACTTTCTAAACAACCACAGGCTAAAAATCTATCATAAGGCTCACGTGAGATTATACATGACTTCAGTTTAGCAAAAGCCAACAATCACCTAAACATTCAAATACAGCTCAATGGACTAAATGGCAAATGTTACAAAATATATAAACCTAAATAATCATTAGTTGAGCATTACAAAAGTTTTTTTTAAATTGTGGTTGGTTCGAGAGTAACAGCCTCATTGCAAGTTCTAACCAAATGCATTTTTTAAACTACAAGATACATTATTTAACTGTTGAGTAGCACATTTAATAGAATGTCATATTGCCATGGTTATGCTATACAAAGTGGCTTCTCGAGGCAAAGACTGCTTGATGTAAACCAATTTAGGAAGCTCTACTACATGCAGTTGTACAAGTTGGACGTGCTATACGCTGAATGCATGACGTGACTTGCGAGGTTTCCTTTGCAGTTGACAGCTGCTGACTTTTGGCTGTATGGCACTATGAAGGCCATGACTGATATGTTCATCCCGGATGCTTGGTCCTCAATGGGTCCCAAAGTTCAAAAGTGGAGGGATAACTTTAGGAACATTCCAGAAATTAAGGAATACCTCGATAAGCAGGTAATGACCCTGAGGTACATTCGATCTAAGGCCCTTGTTATCTTTATTAAAAGCTTATTTTTGTCTAAATTGGCACCTACGGTATATATTCCGGAGTTCTTAATAGAAGTGTTTGCATAGGAGTAGGTCGTAGGTCAACAGTCTCAGCTCCGGTATTTCTGACAAAAACTTCTACCCATCTTTAGCGCCTTCTAGTATCAGGAGTTCCTACTTACAGATCTACGCATGATAAGTTTGGGTCATTTGCTTCTTTGGATGCTGGCAAAGAAAACAATATTTAGCGTAATAAAGGCTGGCCCTAAAACCAACATCTAGTGTGAGACCCACTCACAGGAGTCTGAATAAAGGAATGCACTATTGACCTTTATTGTAATATGATCCATGTCTGTCTGTCTGTCGTCTGTCTGTCTGCCTGTCTGTCTGATGCCACGGTTAGACTTTGGAAAAAGGTTGCATTGTATGAGGTCCAAACTCGTATATATAATAACAGACTTACTAGGTGTTAAGACTACTATCTTAAGACTGAAGTTGTCTTTCTATAGATAAAGCTTCTTATTAGAGTGTTTTATAGCCCGTAATTAGTGAGATTATATCTTTTACTACCAGATACTAGGCTCATAATAGCCTTAGTTTTAAATGGATTCACCGTCAAGACTAAGGTAGGAAAATGGGAAGCCCATCAGTTGAAAGCTGGAATAGAAACTACCAGTTAGCCTTAAGAAAGATGCTCTAATCTACATTCGTATGTCTAAGTACAGTATATATAACAACATTTACAAGAACTCCTTAAGCAAATACATAGCTATCAGGTGATGGCTTTATCAGATAATTGTAGTGACCAGTGTTATTTTGGCTTTTAATGCAGCAGGCTGTACTGTCAAGAAAGTTAGGTATGATTATTTCCATGGAGGTTTAGCTGAATAAAGCTGTGAAACAGAGACATGTATTAGAGCTCTCTTCAGAATGTAACCATTAAATTGGTAATGATAATAGAGCGTTAGTGAACCTCATAGTTCATGGTCTCACCAACTCAAATACATTAATGTGACTGCCTATAGAATTCACAAGCAACAAATCGATAAGAATACAAATATATATAAATATATATTACCAATAATTGTGTTACAATGTAATGAAGTTTTTGATGTCAATTTATGTTTAACAAATATGATGATCAATTTTAAATACAAAATCTTGTCTTAATGTGGACTCTTGCATCAGTTTCATTTTACTTTTGGAAAACAAACAACATAATTTTTAGCATTCATTTGTAAACTACTCTTCACAGATTAAGGATTAGCAGCCATGTTTATTTTGCTTGTGTTTTTTGAATCAGCCTTGAGTTAGCTAACATGAACTAAAGATCTTTGTGACTAGACTATTCTAAGTACAGATACATGCAAATAAATTAGATGTCTTTCTTAGATGTAATGATTGCGCTTCTCATTTTAGGGCTACTGATTACCATAGCAAGAAGTATAGGTTTTTGTATCCCATAATCAGTAAGGCGTATACTAATGTAACTAGCCCTATAGTTCATTATTAGTCATTATATAAACAGAGTTATTTGTATCACCATTGTAGTAAATCTTACAAAAGGTTTATACCGAATTAATTCCTGGAATAATAGGTTTTAGAAAAAAGAACGCTCGGGAAATATTTCTGCTGGAAACAAGCCACTATCATATGTTTAAGTTTATAAACTTTCTGTTCTTTACAAACTTTTATAAAGTATATAGACAGTTTATAAACTTTCTGTTCTTTATAAACTTTTATAAAGTATATAGACAGTTTATAAACTTTCTGTTCTTTATAAACATTTATAAAGTATATAGACAGTTTATAAACTTTCTGTTCTTTATAAACTTTTATAAAGTATATAGACAGTTTATAAACTTTCTGTTCTTTATAAACTTTTATAAAGTATATAGACAGTTTATAAACTTTCTGTTCTTTATAAACTTTTATAAAGTATATAGACAGTTTATAAACTTTCTGTTCTTTATAAACTTTTATAAAGTATATAGACAGTTTATAAACTTTCTGTTCTTTATAAACTTTTATAAAGTATATAGACAGTTTATAAACTTTCGGTTGAAGTTTATAAACTTCAACCTACAATTCACTATCTCAACACTTCTACAATACTATTAAATTACCAACTTGTAAAACAAGTTTGTGCAACTCCCTCAATAACTCCAGATTTCAGTCTTTTCATTTTTATTCCTTTTGACATGTAATAAAAACATTAGTTTGTTGAGGACTACTATAATGCTAATGCAAAATTATACATACGTTATCAACATACGCCTCTACAACAACAAAGCAAAGCATCAGTTTCGTTAAAATATGCACTGTACTTGGTTTTTAATAAATGCTGGTACATTATGTCTACCTACGCACTAGAACAAATAAAACTGAAAACCAGTGGGAAAGAGAATCTCATGCATACCTTTAGAGCAAACACTCTCTACCTGTTGGTAATAACATATTTACTCAAACATCCTGTCTATGAAGTGATTGGATCTTCAGCTTTAAATGACAAAACCTGTTCGAAAAAATAGCCAATCTTTCCACACTGTTAAGTGAAGCACCATTTCTTGACTGTGTTGGGTAAGTAATATGAGGGCTATATGTTTGCAGTGTGCAGGTTCGACAGCCATGTCAAAGGATGTGATGAAGTTGACCTACTTTGATGTAAGAGGTAGGGTAGAGCCGTACAGGATGATATTCGCACACACTGGCGTTCCTCACGAAGAGGAGAGAGTGAAGTTTGACGATTGGCCAGCAATGAAACCGAGTAAGTTTTTTAGCTGTACACCAAGACCTGTTTGCACCACTTGGAGTGTTGAAAACTTACTTTATATAATCTGTGGACAGTGTTAACATCTAAGCACCAAGCATAGGTTAGTGTTTGATGCTTTCCTTTATAGATTGACTGTAATGGGGGTGTTAACCTGCGATTGCTTTTTTAGCCACGCCTATGGGCTACCTACCAGTACTTAGAGTAGGAGGGTCTGAAATTACAACCAGTCTCGCTATCCTGAAGTACATTGCAAAGGAATGCGGTAAGTCTCTTCAGCAGAAACAGCATTCAAAATTGGCATTGTTTCTTAATTTTTTATTATTTATACAAAGTTTTACATTTAACTTTTCGTAAACAAGTCATTGAATATTGTGATTCTCGGAGTAAAATATATTATGAAATTAAGTAATAGCATGGAAATATCGGTATAAACTTGAACCTAATGTTTTGTTAGCTTACTAATCAAAACAGCTTTACATGGAGGAAGCAGACCTACAAGAAATAAGTCATGCTGCTATCACCGACAGCAGTATGAACATAACTGTATTTTATCTACAAATAATACTAAAGAAGATTTCAGAACAGCTGGCAAGAAAAGCAGCAACGACCAGTAGTGTACACTGATAGACTAAAACAATCAAGTCATTGACAAGGACAATTAAACTTCCTGCATACAATGCTATTTACAAACTGTCTATTCAGTATACGTCGGAGTAAATCTGTCAGTCATTCTTGTTTGCTAGTTGCTAAACAGCGCTGAAAGGAAAATCAAATACATGTGATCACAAACAAGCAAGGACACACAGGCAAGTGTGGACATAGACCACAGGGGTCAAAAAGAGAATGTACTATATCTAGGTCAGCTTACGGAACTGTTTGTTTATCAGTTGCTAAGACGCATGACCACTATGACAAAGCAAAAATCAAATGTGTGACAAGCGTAGACAGAGGTTGCAGGAGTGAAGATAGCAGGGGATTATGTCTACACACAAAGTCCAAACATGAGTCCACTTGCTTTGTTTAATATACTCTTTAGCTTACAACTCTCATATAGACGTATAATCTGTGATGGTCAGTGTGCGTGCGTGTGTGTTCTAGGGCTATACTGTGTCAATAAACATAAATACGTACAGGGCAACAAATGTAGAACAAAAGTTGTAAATTTGTTATACAATATATCTAGTCATGTTACATTTATTATAATGTGATAGCCTACAAAACTGAAGCTAAATTTGTTGTTTACTCAAACTAAAAATTAGAAAGGTTATTCGTAAAAATTTCTATCTGAAAAAAGTCATCTTGTTTTTATAGATTATCACTGCATGAACTGCTTCAATGGATAAAGATTTTAATTGGAAAATTGTTAGATATTTGAGCTCGAAAACCGAGCGACTGATTGTATTAATCAATAGTTAAAATTCTCTTATCGCTATGCTGAGGCAGCGGTGTGAAGGAGTCAGCAATAAATGCACCGTTCAATAAATTTACTGTAACTGCTTTCTTTATCACATTAAAGTTACGATCACAATGAACGTCAACTCATAAACATGGAATACTTGTTTTTTAGTATTAAGTTATTAGAAGGCTTATGTTTTTGCTGAAGTGAAGTCACATTTTCGTATGATAAGTTTGCAGCTAGACTCTTGCACTCTTCATATACACTGTTACCCGATAATTTATGTTGCCTTAATGTATATTATCAACATAAAGAAATATTGGCATTGTTAGGGCTAACCTTACTCTTGGGTTTTATCAATAGCCATATCTCAGTGACCATCTCAGAAAATAAGAATAAATAGCTGGAATAAAATGCTAGCCGAGATGGCATCTACAGATTCTTTTTACTATAGAAAATTGAATGTGTTTAATATATTCAACACTAAACAATCTTTACTATAATGAGAGCTGCGTCCGCCTGAAAAAATAGGTTGTATTGCCCAGGAATCAAACCCGATTATTCAGATTCTTCACTGAGCATGCTACCATCTGCACCACTCAACCACCATACAACATCTGAGAACAATTAGGCACATATTTATTACACATGATGATCTCTCACGGCGCACGAGACTGCCAGCGTTTTTGTAATAATAATCATTATAACTTTTGTGGTTGCCTTTTGCATTCGTAACGCAAATTTGGAAGACAGCAGCACAAGTTATGTTCATCCTGATAGGAGCTTTCAGTTGATGTGAAGAAATGCTCTTTGGTACAACAAACAGCCATGTTAGGATTGGCTAGCATCCTCAGGGAGGTCCTGTCCATCCCAACCGCGTGGAACTAGGACAATGACAGGAAATAACACCAGCTTAAACTGTGATAAAACCGATAATAATAATACTAGTAATAATAATAATAATTAAGAAATAATCTTATAGCTAGTAGACTGAAGTGTGATTCACCAAATGGTTTAGTGTGCATTTATTAAGGTCAAGCTAGAAGTATTACATGAAAGTGTAGAATGGGGCTCGTAGGAACCATAGAATGGTACACTTTAGTTCTTTACTGAGACCTAGTGGAGTGTACAATTTCTTTTGTTAAAGAGAGAGGAAAGTGTAAAGTTGATCAATTCAGTTGAAGCTTTGATCCCTAAATACTTTAATACAGAAAGATTAAAATAAAAAAATTTTGAGACCTTTAAAAGTGCCTTTTAAACCTGTCATTAGTGGATCATAAAATGATTGTCACTTGTGGGCTGTGTAGGATTGGACGGGAGAGATGAAGAAGCTACTTGTGATACCATAGTCTACACTATCGAAGACTGCCGATCAGCTGTTTTCCCTACTCGATTTAAGATTCGCAGCAAAACAGAAGACGAGGAAACGCCGAGCAAAGTGACAGAATTTGTGGAGAAGACACTTCCACCATTCCTCGACTACCTTGAGCGACACATGACTGGAACTAAATGGCTGCTCAAAGAGGTGACTGCGCCTTTTTATCCTTTTAATGAACATGTCTTTAGGACCCTACCTTTTGTTTTGTCATTAATACGGTATATGTATGATATAAGGGAATCAGCGAGAGAGAAGAGAGGGAAAAGAATTTATAAAGTCTACTGAGGCTCGAATAATTTCTATAAATCCTAGGAATACTGAATTCTCCCTAGTCTTGACTATTCGCCCTTCAGTCAGCTTTGCCAAACTTGCACCAAATAAAATAATATGCAAAAGGACGTAGCACAGCCTCGTCAATATTTTGGCTGTAGTTAAAACTTTCTTGGAAAACCTCTATCACTTTTATAAAGAGCCTTGATAAACAAAGCTCGGTATGAAAGCTTTCAGCAGGGATGTACAATTCCTCAGTACACAAGTAATAACAATGATTCAGAGCCAAATTTAATTTAATGTGCTGTAACAAACTTATAATGTGCTTGTCTCATATTGTTATGTTGAAGTAATAGAAAAGTTAAATGCTGATGGGAATATACTGAGTTTTTCCATATTTTTATTGCGGTATAGTTTTGAGAACAACAAAAACATAAAGGATAGGATCAAGTAAAAATAAAGCCGCATACATTTGTTTCCCTTAAAAAAAGTTTATCTTGAACTGTTTTTATGTTTGAATTACCTTATTATAAGATTTTTTTTTAACTTTGGAACATCAAGTACCGATTTTTTCATATGAAAGATCTTGTACATCTGTTATAAAGCTGCAAGTGAATGTATCTGAAAGCCTGATCTACTAATCACTTTGCTGAAACACAGAAGCAAACTTTGTATATAAGAATTTACGTCTATGATATAACATTAGCATAAAAGTTGCCGACTCAATTGAAACGTTTAGACTGTCATGTAAAACTGGTGGATATAATGATAGAATAATAATATAATGGCAAGATAATATAATAATGGTAGAATGGTAGTAACACTCTAATTAACAAGACTATTGGTATAAGGCTTGACTATAGACTAAAGAGGTCTGAATTTTATTCCAACTATGCTACAACTGCCACCTTGCTGGAGTGGTACGAGTAACTTACTGGCATCGCTATGTACTCACTGACTGCCTCAACTTCACACGGGTGGCTTTTTCTGAAAGAGATATAAAGCAAAAGTCAATCTCTCTGATGAGACTTTCCTAAAGAATTTGATGCTGGAGTTGTCCATGAAACCTTTTTTCAGCTTTACGTCGGGATTTATGCTATAAGTTTTGCACATTTTTGAGAGGTCTTTACGATCAATGTTTTTCATGAGGTGATGAAATTTCAAAAACCCACTTTATCAACATTTATGAAAATGGTTTGATCGACCTGCTCTTTGACTCAGGTGTATCAAAGGACCACGTAGGCCAATAAATTATCATTAGTTTTTGTGCGCAGAATCAAGCAGCTTTGAATCTTTGTAGACTCTTTCTGATTGGAAGGCCAAAATTTCGTAATTCTGGAAATATTAAAGAATTTTAAACAATTCATAATGGATTTTTCGAAAAAATAAGCTAATCTCCTTAATGGTCCCTTGACACTAACACTGTTATTCTATTTATTGTTGGTTGTGCTATAATAGCCATATATCGACTGACAGTTGTGTAAAGAAATTCATTGAATTGATTAATACATAGGTACTCATGAAAACTTTACCAACTCATAGAAGCTTTCTGATTGGCCACCTCTTGCAGAGCCTCAGTTCAAATGCTGCCTGATTAGTACTGCTGTCTAGGCTTTACCACTAGTACGTTTTGTAGCTGAGTGTGGCTGACTTCTGGCTATATGGCACTATGGAGGTGATAGAAGACTCGGCTGTACCTGACATCTGGTCTCGGGTCAGCCCTAGACTTCAGGCATGGAAAAAAGACTTTGAGGCACTCCCAAAGGTCAAGGACTATTGCGATTCTCGTCCCAAGAACTATACGCTTTAATTCGCATGCTCTTTAAAGTAAGAAATTGCCAGTATGATTAAGCCATGGTTTTTTATATATATCCTATATATTTACTTATATATAGGTGAAGGTCAACAAGATCAGTACCGGTGTGGACACGCTCAGTAGAGTGAATGCTACTGCTTGCAATTTTGCCAAACTAACAAATTGACAAAACTTTTTTATCGTGATTTCAAAACATTATTCAGAATTTCATAGCCTTGCTAACTTATTTATTGAATAAACTAACTTTCTTTAGCCTGCTACTACTCGCTATAATAAAATATATTAGACTGTGAACTTTGCCAACCATATTTGCGCTAGCGCTAAATCAAGGTAATCCTACGCAAATAACCGAATCTGACACTTTTAAGAAGTAATAATAAATATTATTATGCGTAGCGACAGCACGGATGCTAAACCATTAGTGCAAACTATTTGCTTAGTTCAACAAGATAAGATGATGGGCAGACAAAGTAAACACCATCCGAGACTGTGTGAGATTAAAATTTGGAGTTTTCATTCTGTCATCATACAGAGAAAATGCTACAAAGAGCTAAAGAGTTGTCTGACCAAAGAAAGGGATAACTTCTTTTTTTTAACACCACTGTCACCAAGTCGATAATATGGACAAGGTTGATCTGTTTTTGAAATATAATTAAATTTATTGACATATCCTGTCTCATCAAAATATCAAGTGACCTATTTGCATAACTTCCAAAATATGATTGATTCTCACTGCAGAGCACAGCCTGCTTATGAATGAACACAAAAATTTTAGGATTTCCTTGAATGTACATGCGCATTTCGCATCAATTTTGCAATCATGAGATATTCATGAAGACTCATGCAATAGTCACAACAAACCATGCTATGTCTATAAACAACACAAAGTGCTAGCCAACACAATAAAATTATCAGCAACAAAAGCAAAACTACATAATAACAAACTACATATACATCTACACGTGCTGAACATGTACAGCTGAGCCTAGAACTTGTGACACCAACAGTGTCTCAAGTTTTAACATTTCTGTAAAGAAGGAAGAAGAACGACTTGCAAATAATATCAAAATTATATTTTTATGCAAAAACTTTGCAAAAAACAATGTATTAAACAAAGCAAACCTAAGTGTTAGCCAGAAATCACAGTCGAACCTCTATTTTTGATCACATATTAATCAAAATGTTCAAGACACAATGTAAAATTTAAGAAAATATTTGACTTAGCACCAGAATTAACTCTAACATATGCCATTCAAATGTCTCTAAATGTTGCTGTGTCATAAGTAGAACTGAGGCTAGTGAGAAACAGATTATAAAATATGAAACATGACCTAAATATATAAACAAAATTGATTTAGATTTCTCCTACTTTGAGTCAGAGTAAGGCGTACCATACATCTCTACCATCACTTCTACCAAAACTGATGCAGTGCTGAAAGTACTTTTGCATTTGCCTGTCTCTAAGGTAAGATGTAACACTACTATATTGGTTAGTTATAAATTATTATGGCCAAGCCTTCTGGGATTAGCCAAAGGATTTCAGTAAAATTGGAGTTGTGACCATATGAAAAAGAAAAAACAACTACAATCAACACTTAAGACTGAAGCTGTAGATATTCAAACTTTTGCAAATGGAAGATTCAATAGCTTTTCTAATACTTTTAATTGCTTTTGCTTACATTTATAATAAAGAATTAAATTAGTTAGAAACTGATTTAATTAAATTTAAGTCACCTGTTCGTGTCAAATGATATCTAACAAAGCAAATTACTCGCCCCGATGCGCACAATTCAAATTTCAATGTTGTTATAATTATATTGTACTGATAATGTAATGATGTTATATATTGTACTGACAGTATAATGATGTTATATATTGTGCTGATGATGTATTGTTGTTATATATTGAACTGATAATGTAATGATGTTATATATTGTACTGACAGTATAATGATGTTATATATTGTATTGACAATGTAATGTTGTCATATATTGTACTGACAGTATAATGATGTTATATATTGTACTGACAATATAATGATGTTATATATTGTACTGACAATGTAATGTTGTTATATATTGTACTGACAATATAATGATGTTATATATTGTACTAATAATGTATTGTTGTTATATATTGTACTGACAGTATAATGATGTTCTATATACGTGTATATTGTACTGACAATTTAATGATGTTATATATTGCACTGACAATGTAATAATGTTATATATTGTACTGCATACAACTAATAATCATAAGTGGATGATCAATAAAACATTTCTTTTTGCATCCATGGATGTGGTGGGTACATTTCATGTATTTTGGCATAAGAGCAACAGCAAGCAACGAATAAAATATAACAAATAAGCAAAATTATTGCCTTTAAAAAGGAGCAAATATTTCAAACTAGCATTTTATCCCTCACCTGTTACCATTAAATTTCAGAAACACCAACTCCGAAAAGTTTGATCCAGATAGAGAACTACACTTTAGGCACCTTATGAAATCGCTTTTACTGAAACTTTACCTATTAAAGCAGATGTTACAGGAGTAGACAATCCTCTAGGAGCAAGTGCAGCTTGTAACTTTTTAGTGACTTGAAATTTTTTATAATAGTATGACAATAATTCACAGGTCATTATTGTATCATTACTAGCTGTACTACCCAGCATTGCCTGGGTATTAAAAATCAGCTTATAAACAATGAGAAGTGGTGAGAGTTGTCTGCCACTTGCTTTTAGCCTGGCAGATTGCCAACGGAAAGTTTTTATTAAGTTAACTAATGACAATCACTTACTTATTCAATCACCTTGCGTGGTATGCAAAGCATTTGGGTATGTGCTCCCGTATAGTGACCTATATTGGCAAACGAACAATACAATACCTGTGACCTATTGGGAAGGGCGTCAGGCTGGCAAATGGTAGGGTCCAATATCAAATCTTATTCGGTACGGATTTTTTATTCCAAGATTTAATAGCTATAGCCAAAATGCAGACCAACATACTACATACGACATAAAACATACTTTGAGAAATATATATATATATATATATATATATATACATATATATGTATATGTATATATATATATATATATATATATATATATATATACATATACATGTATAATGTATATTCTTAGACTACTTCTAGTATCATTATTATTATTGACTTTTTATTCATGGTGAAACCAGTTTTCTATCTTAGACCAGGCTTTTCTAAAGACCAAAAGTTTACAAAGCCACATTTCTGTTCCTAACTCTTCATTTTTGAGTACTTTTCGAAGAACGTGTGCGGTTCCCAGTGGAGCAGTTTCTTTAGTCGTACCATATGAGAGAGCTGCTCCAAGCATGGCAAGAAATGATGTCAGGCAATTGGTTGTTCTTCCTAAGTTCCTGATGACAACTGAAGTTAATATTGTTGTCACTTTTCATGTGCCTTGAGGTCTCTCATCTTATGTCCTGATGCTTTCATATTTTTTTTCATTTTCTCATTCACTCTTATCGTTGTTCTTACATCTCCTGAGACAGCAATATCAATGATGACACACTCTTTTAGCTTTTTCTTAAGCAAGATGATATCTGGCCTTTTGTTTTTATGAATCTGTCAATATAGACATTGAAGTCTCCTGACACTTTCAGACTCTCATTCTCCACCACCTTTTTAGCCTATGTTCATACCATGACTCATTGTGAGTATTTCATGCGTTTCCTAGATGATCCAATGTATGGCAGCAGCCTCCTCATCATGTCTTCATGTATAGTTGGTAGGTGCCATTTTACCACATTCCCTTATGATGTGTTACCATTTCATCCTTGATCTTGCACATTCCACATATAGGTAACTTGCTTGCATAATCAATTCTGGCTTTTTGGTAGTTAATACTTCAGGCTTGGTCACGAGGCACAATAATTAATAATTATTATAATAATACTATAACGTAATTATTATTAAATTACGTAGCTGTAAACCACAAATTAATTAAAAGTTATCATTGAAAAAACAAAAATGCTTAAATTAGTATAAGGTAACAACGTTGAATGGTTAAAAGAGATGTAAATTTTCTGCTATTAATGTCTGCGCTTGAAAATAGCACTGACAGAGCAACTGACATTAACTGGGAACTAACATTAGGCCGAGTGCATTAACACCTATTATCTAGACTACTTTTGATGGTAATATTACAAGGGCTAAGCTGCTTGGGATAGCCTATAATTCTGTTTTATAGCACATCAATTATCTACCAAAAGATTACATCAAAAAATGTTAACAATTTGATTTGTTGATCAAATCCAAACCCTAAATCTCTTGGTTTTTGTAAATAAAGTCCATATCATGACTTGAATCCCTATAAAATAGATTTGATTCAATTATCTGAGTGTTCAGATGTTCGATCTGCTACTGATTTGAACACAGCTCTGGAAACCTTTCATTAATACTCATTAGTCTGAGGCCCTCCGCAATCAAACTCATAACTCTCAGCCATCATGTAAATCTATACTTATCAGAATGCCTATTCTACATAAAACGAGTAGATAGGCATCAAGCCAAGGAGTAGAGTCCTAAAGCCATTTAAGATATTGTTCAACGCATCCACCATTAGCATGTCTTCTGAACTTTCAAAGTAAATGGCTCTATAATTGCCTATTAACATTTCTAGAATGTTTTACGAACTATGTGGCTTTGACATCCAAACTATTAACCTTTGACCTTGCTGATGTAGAAGGATAGAGTTCCTGTTTTAAAAGACTTACGATGAAAGAAAGTTCTATGAAATTTGACATTTCTGGAATGTTTTATGACCTATGTGGCTTTGGCATCGCTGACACAAATGAATAGAATGATGGGTTAAAAAGGGTTGGAAGTAAATTCTATGAAATAGCTTTTTGATTTTTTGTTTTAGACTAGTAAGACTGTCTTCATAAATAGAAGAAAGCTGGCTAAAGAGTAAGCTTCAGCTATCTGAGATGTTTCATAATTCCATCTATATGCATCTTATGATCTGCTTATTTCCTTGAGCACAAAGTGATACCGTTATTTGCGTATCCTGAAATGGCATAAAGCTATTAGACTAATCACACCATGGCAGGTGGTTAGTAAGTGGGTCACGCTATCAAAATAGTCAAAAGTGACACTTATCAGATTTTGTCAAGAATGTTTGTGACATCACAATAACAATGCTATGACTATTACCAACCTTATTGAAATTTTGATTGGTCGCACAGCTTTGTGGGCTTTGTTGGCTTTGTAACTCAAATGTGCTGAATCACTATGTAGTTGTAGCATTGTTTAATCAAGAGTTCTTTGCAGCATGAGATGCTGCAAATATGGAAGCATGCGTGTTGCTTGCCACTTTACAATCACACAAATTGATGTCATGACTAAACTAAAATTTTTCTCATTTGAGTAGAAATTCTATCGGATTCTAAAAATCTTACAAAATTCCACGATTAAATCAGCCTACATAAAAGCTGGATGAAGACATAACATTATAAATGAAGATGATAGCATTCTTGAATGTGCTATTAGAGGCAGTTATAATCGGCAACTGTTGCAGGTAGTTTATGTTGAACTTTAGGATTGAATTGTTCTAAAAGCCTTGAGCATTTCAATTAGTCTAGCAACTTGTTCAAGTGTATTCGAAATATTGAATAAAAAAACATGAATTAGGACATAACGTCAGTACAGACAGTAATTATAGAACTAAAGCACACGTATTTGGTTAACCAAGTGTCAATGTGTAGGACAGTTATCAGCAAGGTCATACGGCATCAGCTAATTATAACCAGTACATATTTCAACAATTTATTCAACAGTGGTTAACAGATTTATAGCTTCTACTTCCAACGTATGCTGACGTTACATTATTATATAGCTGTCAGCACCAGTAGATCCCACGACAAGTCAAATTGAGCTGATTAATTCATGGGCAACAAATCTACTAACTAACAACTAACCTTCTACCTTATAAGCTTAATTCAGTCTACACATGAATGTGCAAGTTTGCCATCGCTGATAACTTGCTTAAAGTTTGTTCATAGCTGACGCTGTCTCTGTAACCTTAGAATTTTACAAGGTTGCTGTAGCTCATAAAATAACAAACGATTTTTACCAGAAATAGGTTGCAAATGAAACAGCAACTTTTTTAAGCGTTTGTTTCTATGCAAGAGTGATCAGCAAATACCCGGAGGAGCTAAATAAACCACTACATATTATACATTGGGTAGCTTTCTTTGAGGTCTTATAGCTTACTAGATGACCCAGTTATTGAATGTCTTATAGTTTACTAGATGACCTAGTTATTGAATGTCTTATAGTTTACTAGATGACTCAGTTATCGAATGGCTTTTAATCAGTTCTACCTCTAATACATATGTACTTTAATAAAAGATTAGTTTGTTAAGCCCTAGACCCAAGTCACTGGTGAGGAGAACCTTTCAGAAGTTGTCATGCCATGGGCCATCTACACTATAGCTGTTTGATACTGTGTTATTAGGGATTGGTGTTTCCTATGGTATTATGGCATTTTCATTAAGTCCAAATATCTCACTTGTACTGCCATAAGAGCATTCATAGATAACCCTCAATAGATTTATGATGATCTTCAATCTTTGTAGGAGAGGCAACTCCTAGGTTCACCTTGTTAGTATGAGAGGCAACTCCTAGGTCCACCTTGTAAGTATGAGAGGCGACTCCTATGTCCACCTTGTTAGTATGAGAGGTGACTCCTAGGTCCACCTTGTTAGTACGAGAAGCAACTCCTAGGTCATCTTGTTAGCCCTTTATCCCGCAGCAGAGTGATTTCCTATTGACTAATTAGAGGCCAAGTGACTGAAAACAATTATTATAGACGTTTGATTAGTAGTGCTTGTTGTAGACATGAAAATCATTGCTGAAGTTGAAGATAAATCTAGTCATTTCTGAGCTTTGCGGATGAGTATCACCCCACACTTCAGCCATGTTATAAGCAACCAGTATCCTGTCAGTCTAGTGTGTGGTGAGAGATTGTCATGTGTGCTGATAGAGCACAGCAAATAGCTATCAGCACAATTAGTCTAACATACAGCGATTGATTGGTGCAGATGTTAGCATGCCATTATACCATGCTGAGTGTCGAGAGTTCAAACCCTGTTGAAAGCATTTTTTATCTCAACTTATAACCATGGCTTTAGATGGGTGGATGCACGAACATGATTCTTATTATAGTAAAGATTGAAAAGCTCAGCCAGAAACCAGAGGGCAATGAGATGCCTGACACTGACCACCATGAACAGGTACTGCTGCCAATTCTTTATCTGATTCACAAAACAATCAGCTAAAACAGGAAATGGTAGAATTAAAAATTTAGAACTGCCGATGAATAACACTTCACTGGTGTTTTACTTTACACAAGTTCCTTTCCACTATATTAGTCATTGCACCTGCTGTCACACTTGTAGGACTAGAGGACATTCACGTCTCCAGTAACGTGGAAGAGCTTAACTATACGCATACTTGCGCAATATATTGTGCAAATGCAAAAAAGTTAGACTACTTGAAATTCACGAACATTTCCATGAAGACCTTTATAAGGATTAGGCTATAGTTTGTGATTTGATATGTACAGTTAGTATAACGTAAAGGTAACCAAAACCTATAGAAAAGTTAGTAAAGCTGCGTTAAAAGGAATCTCAAGTGGTATGATCTTTAGATCAATGTTTATATTATAACTATTATAAAAACTTATAAAAAGAAACATTATTTTTCTACTCTATTTCATTTTATAAAATGTTCTTATACTGTTTGTGCACATGAAATAACACAAGTTTTTATAGCAACATTTCAGAGAATGGTAAACTAGTTAGTGTCATCCGCAGAGTTAGCTTCATCAAACATAATGTCATGAAGGAAGCACAGAACTGGACTATCATGTAAAGTAAACAAGAAAAAAAATAAAACATCATAAAACTATTACAAAAAAGTTAAATTCTTTACCATATTCAACTATATTGCAACATTCTATCTGACTGACTGAACAATGAATCTGTGAAAGATGCAAAATACTCTTGGCAAGCGTTTCCTTTATCAGTTGCTAAGGAACTCGGTATTTTAAATATGTAGAGGAAAGCTTGTGTATGTACAGCGTATATGGTTGAAAGAGTCTATTACTGAACTCAGTAGAGCAGAGCTGAAAACATTGAATTGGACTGCTGTTCTTATATCACTGGCGTCTAACGAATTTAACATGCATGGAAGGCGGTGAAAGGAGAATAGACATCGGGTACTTTCTCACATCGCGTTCTGGCAGCTTCCCGATGAGCTCCACATTGTATTTTTGTAGAATGTTAGCCAAAAAGAGGAATATTCTTGACCTGGCTAACAATTCACCTGGACACGCTCTTCTTCCTGATCCAAATCCCAGAAAACTGTAAAATCCGAAAAAACAACAGCTATTATGTTTCTAGGTTTTATGAAACAGTCTAGTTACATAAAAACCATTTGTTTTATGTAACCAGAGGCTCAGACCAGAAGTTTCGCCAAAGGCTTTGAGACATATATACATTGGAGATATACTCTATGCATGGGCAGTTAGTGTGCCAAGTCTATATAAAATTTTTATCATGTTTCTCAAGCCTTTGTTATCATTTCTACTGTACTCAAACCTTTGCACATAATTCTTCAAAAAACATACTGTATCTAAGATGTTATAAACATGATAAAGAATCTTTTACTTTGTTTGGTTTAACAGACTAATTTATAAGAGATAATGTTAACCTGATTTAGTCTCATGCTATTCATTCCAGTTTAGTGTCATTTAGTCTATTTTAGTTTTATCTATTGAAGTCTACACTTGATAATTTAGACTGCTTTAGTCAGGGTCGTTCTAGTTCACTCCCTAGTTGTATCTGCTGTAGTTTGGTTATCCTAGTTTACTCCCTAATTGTATCTAATGTAGTCTGGTTAATTCTAGTTTACTCCCTAACTGTATCTAATGTAGTCTGGTTAATTCTAGTTTACTCCCTAGTTGTATCTAATGTAGTCTGGTTATTCTAGTTCACTCCCTAATTGTATCTAATGTAGTCTGGTTAATTCTAGTTTACTTCCTAATCATATCTAATGTAGTCTGGTTAATTCTAGTTCACTCCCTAATTGTATCTAATGTAGTCTGGTTAATTCTAGTTCACTCCCTAACTGCATCTAATGTATTCTGGTTAATTCTAGTTCACTCCCTAACTGTATCTAATGTAGTCTGGTTAATTCTAGTTCACTCCCCAATTGTATCTTATGTAGTCTGAATATTCTAGTTTACTCCCTAATTGTATCTAATGTAGTCTGATTAATTCTAGTTCATTCTCTAATTGTATCTAATGTAGTCTGGTTAATTCTAGTTCACTCTCTAATATCATCTGTTTTAGTTCGGGTTGTTCTAGCATTCTCTATTCTCATTATTTTACTTTCGGTTATTCTAGTTTACACCCTAGTCTTATCTATTCTAATATGATTTGTTTCACTTTCAAAAAAATTTTGAAGACAGCTTTTTTCTAGTAGAAAAAACACAGATGTCTTAAAATTATATTTACCCCCATGTACGGATTACTGAGACACAAAACTAGCTTTAATACCACAGTGATTGCTCATGTATTAGCCAAGGTTATGAGCGTTAAGGTTCGCATGCGAAGCCCGTTAGGGCAGTTCCACTACTATATACATGTACAAAAAATAAATATGTGCAAAAAATGTCTTATAGTAATTTACGATTATGAGTAAAAAAATATGTAATCTACATTCATCAAGTAATTTAGTTTTAGTATCCTAGTACGGGTTTGGAACGCAAGTTGGTTGTGGAAAGCAAGTTCTTCGTTTGATCTTTGAACTCTTACATTATCATTTTTTATATTTTGTGTTAAAAGTTCTTGGAATCAGGGCATTGCATTAGCGAGTAACTTGCCAACTTAATGTTGAAATTTATTCACTGCCATCTGGATTTCACTATTAAAAAATTTTATGATAATTTATACACTATAATAAATAGTTTTGGTTTTAAAACTGTTTCCATTGTTGATCGACAAGCTATCTGTTTGAGACAAGTACTGACAGTCATAAATATGCAACCAATATTCTCTCTGCCTCAGTCATTACAGTCATCCCACACATGTAATACAGAAGTCAACTAATAATAATAATAATGCTGATAGTAACTTTTTGAAAATGACATATGTAAAGAACTATTGTACAGTTTTACTTGCAAATTATTTAGGAATGGGATCAAGAAAGTTAGGTCAGAAGATACTAACAATACGGAAACTTTTTCAAACCTTACAAACATCAGCACAAAATAGACTGAGCTTACATACAACCCGGCTTGTACGTGATAGATAATTCATTTTTGTCAGTTGAAAATAAGGACTTGTTGCATGCATTTTATGTTATTACAACTTTCGCTCAAACACATATTATGATAAACACCGACCCCCTTCACAGTCGATTGCACATAGGCTAGTTCTGACATTTTGTCAAAAAGTTAAAAGGGGATGTTTTAGAGAATTTTTCTTGATTTGCTGTCGATGCCTTATTGACTCAACACTGAATGACAACTGCAGGTTGAAGTAACTGCCATATGAGCAAAATCTATGATGATAATCTCAGAGTATATTGCCTCTTCTTTCTGACTTACTTTTGTCGCAATGGATGATCTCGATCTACACACTTTCCTTCTTTATCTAGAAATCTATCAGGCTTTAACACAAAGGGATCTTCATAGATATCAGGATTGTGGGCTGTATGGAAAGCGTTTATGAGCACCACAGTATTTGCCGGAATCTAAAATATGATTGGCTGATGCAGAGTAGAGACAATTCTCACGTTACTAGTTGAAGTATTAACTAAAACGGTGAAAGAGTTTTTTGATAGGATAATCTTGGGTAGAGTAACTGCTACTAAATAACCAGTACATATGATAGACAGAATATCGGTTCACAGAATAAACAGGCAGGTTGTGAAAAGTTATAATAGCAAACTTTACTATCATTAGAGGGGTGTTCGTTTGTAAGCCCAAAGCCAGGGTTAAATGTTAGGAAAAAAGATTGCTTGCAACAGGATTCAAACACCCAACTCAGCTTTGTAGATCAATGCTCTAACAAGTTCACTAATCCAGAATCGTTATGAATTATTACACCTGACAATACACACTAGACTGCCAGGGTGCTAGTATGAATAACAAAACAAACAAACAGTTAAAAGACAAAAATGGTGTCAACCTTGACATTCTTATCTTCAACTAACTATGAGTTACAACCGCTAGCTGATTGTAACTCTCATGCTTGTGAAAATGCTGTTGTTGATTATTGGCAGCAATCAGATTACATTAGCTAGTACAGTTAGTACAGCGTAGATAAATGTTATCTACTGGCAATCTTGCCATCCTGAATAGCTGATAGTAAAGGCTGGAAATGATATCACCTTGAACGCATCTTTCCAACCAATATGAGTCAGTGTGGGAGAGTAGGTCTATACTCCCGGATCTAGTAACCCACAGCCACTGCCTCATGATAAAACACTATCATGATTTTTCTCAAACAAAACCGAGCAGAGTATCTTTATATCAGCAACTATTAGCCATCTTTGACAAATTGTTGTTAATCTATCTACAGTGTAAACCTCTCATCTTCTAACCTTTCTTGACACCGTCGAACTAAAGAAATAATATACACGCAAGTGGTTATTGAAGTGCCTCATAAAAGTTTTCTTCATGTGGGTCTTGAACTCGTGACACTCTGCTCTCTGTATGAATGTGTATATAGATTGTTGTTGTAAAAGCAGTGTAACAAATTATGTTAAAAATAAAACAAATCTTGCAGCTGTAAGTCGGGCTTACAGCTAGTACTTTATAAACGCCTGATCTCTTTCTCTCCGTAGTTGAGGCGTCGTGTATTCCCCTTACAAACCTTATAGCCAATAAGTTCTGTGTCTCTCAGAGTCATGTGGGGCAGAAGTACAGGTGCTTGAGACAGATATCTGAACTGTTCTAGCAGATAGGCTTCCATTTGAGGCAGCTTCTCTCTACAGCAGTCCGAGCGTAATGAACTGTTTAGTGCAAGTTTTTTGTTTGAGTTAGCTATTACGAAAGTCCAAAGAAATGGTTTGTTTTTTATTTTAAAAACAAAAAAAGCAATTTGCTATATGGCAATGCCATTTGAAAAGCACGCATTGTTCATCCATTGTGTGGCTAATCTTACATAAGACTTAAAAATTCTTTTAACTGCGTTTTATATAAAAAAACCAAAAAAATTTTTGTTTGGTGTTTTCAGAATTTTCAAATTTTCGAATTTATTTCAAATCTTTTATTTCATATTTTATATTTTGCTTTAGCATGTTTTTTTGGATACAAAACTAGTTTGTCAAAACTAGCAAACATATTTACGAGCACTTACTCACTACAATTTATTTTCCCAAATAATATTCGTTTCAAAAAAGCTTTCCAACCACCAGCTGATTTTTTTTGACAAGCTTAATTTTATGTTAATTTATTGTGTGTAGCAAAACTCCCAAATCTTTATGAGAACACTAAGTTTAGTACCGATTTTGCTGTTATTAGCATACCTGTAACAAAGCAAAATTTAGCATAATTTTTCACTTTTAATAAATTGCACAGTTTTTTGATGGTTTACATTTAAATTTGGAAATTTTGTACAAATTTGATTGATAAAATAGCCTTTTTTGGCAGATTTTATAAAAATGATTGTTTCTTGTTATTTAGGCCAACTAATGAGAAAGGGTATGAACTGTTCGAGAATGTTATACAGTTGATCCAGAGTTTAAGCTCTTGATATGTATTGAGTGTCTTTAGTTCTACACTTGAATTTTGCAACATAACCTTAACTCTGCTAATAAGGGTTGAATTGCATTTTCGATAATATTGTAAAATTAGGCTGCAGTCATTTGTGGCATCTAAAAAGGTAACCATAAAAAAAAACACAACTGTAAACCATCTATACCTCGTGTCCAAGTAGCAGTATAATATTTAAGTTATTTCCAGTTTAAAGGTTTAAAGGAATTGAAATTCTTTAACTTTTATTTAGCCACAGGCAGGGTTTAAATGTGCACTACACATGCACTACACATGCACTACACATGCACTACACATGCACTACACATGCAAAAATCTAACACTTGTTTTATGTACGGAGAAATATGGAAGAGACTTTACATGAAACATTTAGAATTATGATAACAGATTACTGACAAGACACTGATATACTGCTTGATAGAATCTTTGAGACAAAAACCAAGACTGCTGACCATTACTAGCCCCAATCTTTACTATAATAAGAGCCGCGTCTGTCCGTGTGTCCGCAACTACGCTAAGAGAATTAGGAAAAAAGATTCTACACCATGGGAATCAAACGCTGACATTCAGATTATAAGTCAAGAGCGCTATCATCTGCACCATTCAACCACCTTTCTACATCTAAGAATAGTTGTGCACGTAGATATTACATATGACAGCGTCATGGGACTGCCAGTGCACTAGTTCATCATAAAATACATTAGAAATGCTGACTGAATGATGAGCTGCAGATGGGTCAGACAACTTTATCCATTGCTAAATTTTCTGCCAAAATTTAACACCCGATTCATGAGTCAGCGCTGCCATAAGACCCACAAAAAGTTATATTGTTATTGTTGAGAAGGAATATGGGTTTTTCCAGCTCATTCACATGATAACAATCCTAAGAGTACCAGTGCGAAAGCAAAACTTCCCGAAGTTTCTGTCACCAGTGACTAGCCATTGTCACGTTCGTAATCAAACATGTCCTTACTTGTCTTTGAGACATATAATGTGGGTCGGATTCAGCTGGGTGTCAAGCTCATCCTGGAGCCTCTTTTGTAGACCTGGATCATGTAGGAGGTCTAGGAATATCTGAGCAAGACTTCTTCTGCTCGTTTCCAACCCTATTGACTCAGACAAAGAAATGGTGTTTTAAATAGCATTGTAAATAGCCTGATGTGGTGTTGGCATGGGAACAGTTTGTAACTATTTTGGGTGGTCAAGGTCTGGTTTGAGGATTATCAACATAATTGAAGTTAAAAGGCATGTCATGAGTCAACCATAGTCTAGACTTCGTTCTCTCATTATTGGTTTAAATAAAAGGTAGAAGATAGTAACATCTACCTGCTCTGATGAAATCTAGTAGTAGTCCTTTGATGCCTTCATCGTCTAGCTGTGGTTTACCATCTTTATCCATCTCCTCCTTCTGTATTTCAATAAAGTAGTCCAGACAGCCTCTCTTGTTGTTAGCATCATAAGAAGCCTAAAGAACATGCTAGGCTAAGACAGTTTTTAGTTGCTCAAACTTTACTAAAATAATTGATAATATCTATATCAATCCCACTTTGTCACTGGGTGTCTGTCTGTCTGTTAGTTCGCAGAAATTCTATGCGTTTTCATTAATTTTAGTCAGTTCCATCCACACTTCACACGCCATGCCCTCCGTGCCTTTCACCATGTCACCAGAATATTTCATTTCCAAAATCCTCCTGGTTTATGAAAACCAGGAGACAGTTTTTAGTAAAGTAGTTCAAAGTTGTCACTGTGTGTCTGTCTGTTAGTCTGCAGAAATTTTATGCCTATTAATTTATTTTAGTCAGTTCCATCTACACTTCACACGCCATCCGCTCTGTGCCATTCACCATGTCACCAGAGTATTTCATTTCAGAAATCCTTCTGGTTCATAAGAATCAACCTTTTAAACACGGATTAGCGATTCAAGAATGCGCTGTTGCATGCATGAAGGACAATTGCTCTCAATGAAAGCGTATGGATTGTTGTTGTGAAAGCAGTGAAACTATTTGTTTTGTAGATCCACGCATGAGATGCAGGCTATCTGATTGAAAAGAAATGCTGGGCAACACCGAGCAACACCGGGCAACACCGGGCAACACCGGGCAACACCGGGCAACACCGGGCAACACCGGGCAACACCGGGCAACACCGGGCAACACTGGGTTTACTGCTAATCGTTAGTAGTCATTTTTCAAACTTTTACTCAAAATGTTAAGAAAATTTTAAAAATGCTTGGACTGCAAAATTTTCTTAACAATTTTGACATCTTTAACTCCTACTGGACATCAAAGTTTAATATCTAATTATTAAACAGGCTTGTTTATGATTGACTACTTAGCATTATCACTGATATGTTTCTATTCGCAAGTAGCAAATATTCACGACGTGATAGTTTTATTTTGTATTTAGCAAAAACTGCACTCAACAATTGTATTGCTAATTCCTTTAATCTTTTGTTAAGAAAATAAGATGTATACCTAAGCTTACTAGCTTCAAGTTTTGAGACTAATAAGTCTAGCCATACATCTTATTTTTTTTGCCCTTGTATATCCTTTTGTTTTTGCATTTATGACACTACATGTAGACACCTCTTTATTAATGGATTTATTTTTTAGGTGGTGCTATATTTTTTGCATAAAAATGATTATGAACTGCCAATAAAAAAATGTATTTACCACCCATTCTTGCTCTGTTCCTAATTAGCATTTATTATTGTTTGTTGCTGCTTTTCTCAAGCTCACTCAGCAAGACAAATAAAACCATTTATAATGTCAAAACCTTTTTGGAAACGTTTTTACAGGAAGTGAAGAGTAACATTCCGTAAAAAGATATTTTTGTTACAACTTTTAAAGTTGTTCCATTTTTCACATGAGTAAAGAGTTGTAGACAAATTACTTTTGAGATCTAAAGAAATTGTGCTAAAAAGTGTGAAACCATGCCTCCTAGCTTACAGATTTTAATATACTCACAGAGGAAGAAGCTTCAACTATAACAGAATAAATTTAAAATATTCAAAATGGTGGTTTTTTGATTAGTTTAGAATTATACCTTTGCCTGGTCCAGGCAGGACTTGGAGAACTCGTTGACAAGTTTCACCGCACCCTCAACCTTGCGATGAGTGTCAGCGAATAAGAACTTGAAGTTAAACAAAAAAGGAAAGGCATCCAGAATGGCTGCACTAGACATCGGATCACCTGCCTCAATCTGTCGTGTGTTCATTTGATGCATCTTCTTACAAACTTCATCATCATAGGCGAATTTTTCTCCAAACAGCTGCAAGAAAAGTGATAAATATTTATTGATGTTGAATTATTGAGTTTGAGAACTTGCATTAACATGTCACATTGTGTTATACAATTTTTTATTTCTCAATATCAAAAGCTTTTCATAAATTTTTTTGCGTTAACTTAAATTTACATTATGGGAGGTCTACGTTATGAGAGGGCTTACAGTATAACATACAACTACAAAGTTTTAAGACCTATCAAATCTTTGGCATCTTTGACCTTTGGCATCTTGAACAGTTTAGTAAAGCAATTCATTGCAAAGTTCCTGATAGTCATAAATCAAGTGTTGACACCTTGCCAATACAAGAGATAGAACTGACAATTTTATCTCAGCCACAAAAATGTGGCATTAAAAGAGGGACAATGCGATATTTGGAGCTGTGCATCAACTGATGATAAGTCTTTGTTGTGCAATCAGCCATTAAATTACATTGATCTCTTCAATGTGTATCTGTTAGGTATATATAAACAATAATGAACTCTACAATGAGTAACTGTTAGGTTATATAAATAATGATTATTGTGCTATACATCAAATTTATCCCTTATATTAATGATTAGAGGTACAAAAGACCCTTGTGTGTCATTTGATTTTGAGCACAATTTAGACAGCTTAATATCGGTGACTTTTCATTATTAAATATAAAAATACAATTCATAATTTATCAATAGTTTTATCAAGAATTTTATATATAATTGCATATTAATATAATATGTTTCTTATCAAATGTTCTATTATGGATGTTATATTACATATCAAGTTAATACATTTCTTTTTAATTGTTTTATTACGAATGCTATACAGTATTGCGTATTTTAATACTTGATTCAATGTTAAAAATGCAATTTAATAGTTTGTTTTTATTTTTAATTTTTAATGCAGTGATTTAGTAAGAGAACTCTTTAACCCCAAATTTTCTGGCTTCTCAAATATGTTATAAATATGGGTAGTTGTCATTGCCCACCCAGCTTACTAAAACATAATTCAATCTGGGCAGGTATGGGTAGTTGTCATTGCCCACCCAGCCTACTAAAACACAATTCAATCTGGGCAGGTTTGGGTAGTTGTCATTGCCCACCCAGCTTACTAAAACACAATTCAATCTGGGCAGGTTTGGGTAGTTGTCATTGCCCACCCAGCTTACTAAAACACAATTCAATCTGGGCAGGTTTGGGTAGTTGTCATTGCCCACCCAGCTTACTAAAACACAATTCAATCTGGGCAGGTTTTCTAGTTTTATTATTCTAGTTATTATTACTCGTGCTATTGTTATTATTATTATTATTGTTATAAATGTAAATGACAATATTGATAACAATTAATCACTGACTATAAAACAATGATTGTAATAATGATAATAACATAGTAAGATTTATGTAATATCAAACTTTAATTACACAGTTAAAACAGGAATACCCATCGCATCTAGAGATATTCTCACATTCAACTTACCATGGAAGCTAAAACACAGCAGACGTATCCAACAACGAGCTCGTTGGTATCTATTGCTTGATCACCTTTCTGATCAATACTATCAACCATATCCTGGATTGTTTCTTGCATCACATTCTCTAGATGCGCTATCCCTGGTCCATAAGCTTTTATAGCCTTTGTAAAAATGCGTTTCAGCATGACGTGGTCCTCATCAAAGGTCTGTAGATATTAACAAGCCTATATAAGTGTTCTTCGTCATTGTAAACAAATATTTCATTTAGAGATGAACTTACAGAAGATTTCTGCAGGTTTTATCAGAAAGTATCTGTATTTTTCTATCATTTGCAAATGTTTTTGATGTTTGAGGTGATCTGACTGCCAGAATGTTTCAAGATTGAAATTGATAAAGCTAGACCATGATTAAAATGCTCAGAAAAAAATGTGTGAAAAATGACCTCACTCGTTGTTATCGTTGCGATAGCTAATATCATCTTTGCGTTCAAATTGAAGCGGTACGCATTATATTCTGTTGGTCTCTTTGCAACTATAGACATCATAATCACACTTTCACTTGATCTGATTGTTGTAATCGAGATCAAGTTTTATTGATTTTAATCTTGAAACATCCTGGCAGTCAGATCACCTTAAAACATCAAAAACAATCGCGAATGATGGAAAAATACTAATTTTTTTTGATAAAATCATTTCACAAGTTTACTGAAAGATTCTTACATGGAATCCTATATCTTTACCAGCTATGGTAGACATTCTCTTCATAGGTGGTCGGCCGAGATAGTCTGTTCCTACAAGTAAAATAGTAAAATGTTGCCACTTTTCCACCTCTCTATCTCTAAAACTTTCAGCTCGAGGTGACGCTGTACATCGTGAAAAACTGAAATGTTTGTGACTTCACATTGCAACACCTTAACCCTGGGCTGATACTCTGAACGAAACACCCACCTGGATAGTCCCAGGCTTGGATATTGTACCCCCAATCACCTGGCTGGTCAATTTGAAATACACCCCCTAAACACTGGGAGTTCCCTAGAGGGCGCTCAGGTTCCACGCCCTGCTAAACATCCAATATGATAATATGATTCATGCATTAATAAAGCAGAAAAAACCTACAAACAAAATTCACAATTTTATTTAAATACGTTTTTATTTCGGACTTTTTGTTTGTTTAGTATTGCAAAAACGATCGATTTTTCTCCTGCAAATGGCATATTTTTTGTTGCTAACAGAGACCAATATATTGTAGTTTACTATTCGTAAAAAAAATTAAACAAAAGTGCAATTAGCTAACCATAAATCAATTTATAAAAACCGTTCGTGTGGCGACATAATAGTCGCTCTGCCCGCTAGCGTCAGTATCGCAAAATGACAAAATGTCGCTATGCCTGCAAAAGGGTTAATAAAACTGATTCCAGACATCAACCATCAGATCATCACTTTTCATTTACAAAAGAAAACATAATGAATACCAATGAAAGAAATATCATATCATTTGTTCTGAGTATATTGCTAAAGGGTTGCTAAAATGATGCAGTGTCGACTGTCTCTTTTCTCTTCCTTTTCCGTCAGCAGGCATGCAGATTTTAAAGCAATCTGCATTAAAATGAAGACTGGAATTTCGGTGCAATTTCTTGGTATTACTTTGGCTGAATGAAACCTTAATGAGCAGGGGCCCTTTTACTGGCTTGGCTGTGGAAACCCCCTCTAAAGTAGCAAATTCACTGACAGTGCCCCATGATCTGAAAACCCCCCCTAAAACATGATTTTGGGCCGAACCTAATGGGTCTTTTAGGGGGGAGTATCAGCCCTGGGCACTTTAGTTGAGAAATTCTTGCTGACCTGAAACTACACCCGATAAGCGGAAATCAACTCTAGATGGATTGATCTGATGGTGGCATTTTAGAAGCGAGCAAACAGATGCAGCTGAGTAGATGTCACAAAGATTAATAGCTAGGTATGACATCGTCTGTTTACATTCTGTTTTTAATGACATCTTATGCCAGATCCTGTTGAAGAGGCGTGACGGCGGCAAAAGCGGGATAAAAATTGGCTATGCACAGTGGGAGGCGCGGTGTCATAAATACCCCTTATATTCATATTCTTAGACATTGTGTCAAGGCCACTGAGGCCAGCTACCTGCAAGTACGTTAATAATCAACTACCAAGGGGCTTCCACATGTCATCATTCCATAATTGCCTCTTCTATGCCTACAGCGGACATATTTCCCAGAATTCGTGCAAGGCATTTTAAGGCAGGACAATTGTTGTTATTGCGCAAGTACATTGTGCGTAGTGCTGACTGAAAGAGAGAGGCAACTGTCTCTGTCACTATAGCAAAAGCAGAATGTATCAGCTTTATCGAACACAACTTTCTCAATTTCTGGTGTTAACATATTAGCATATATGGCCATTTTAGCCTTTAACAAGAAACACATATAAATATAATTTTTCTTTACCGTACCCATTCTACAATCTAATGCCAACAGGAAACAGATTGAAAGGCACTCATATGCCAACAGGAAACAGATTGAAAGGCACTCATATACACAGGTTAGTCACATGTTATAGTTCAGTTTAGTTCAGGTTAGTCAGCCTAAGTTCAGTGGTTAGTGCTAAGAACCATTCGTTGTGTTAGGAAAAGCATCCAGCCACAGCTGGATGCCTCATGAGCAAATGGTCACAATATATTCTGTGCCAGAATATACCATTTGTGGTGGTGACCCCTAATGACCTCCAAATAGAAAAAGCTGAACAAAGATGAAAAAGAAATCGCATGGTAAATTTTGCTTCAACATTCTCAACAATTAGAACTTCAAGTCTGCTAGCAAATGGCGGCCTAAATCAATCAGTAGAAATACCACAAGTTGATAAGTTTTCTGTGATAAACCCCCTTCAAAAGACTTTAAAAGCTTGCATAAGCCATTTGACGAATTTTACTAATGTAACTTTATCACCAAACTTGACACCTTTAGCCGATGATAAATGTCCATCAATCAGTCCAGTCATGGCTTAATGAACAAACAGTCCTAGATTGAGTCTACATGTCTCGGATACATGTCGTCTATTGAGAGCCTTCTCGCCATTCATCTTAGTAGTTAATCTTAACTTACTGACTTACTGAGTTGTAAAGATCGAGAATGAATTCAAAAAGTTTATTTTTTGAGAGTTAAATAAATCTAATAGTGACATAACAGCTATTTAGTAGTGGGAATAGTCTGCCAAATAATTTCTGTGTTTAAAACAAAGGTTATGCTGAACATCTATCAAATGTTATCGAGGTCCTAATTTAGAACTCAAGTCTCCTTAGCTTATATTATTTACAGCTTGATCAGACATGTTATAGTTTGTTACAATCAAACATGTTATAGTTTGTTATATTCGAACATGTTATAGTTTGTTATAGTCAAACATGTTATAGTTTGTTATATTCGAACATGTTATAGTTTGTTATAGTCGAACATGTTATAGTTTGTTATAGTCGAACATGTTATAGTTTGTTATAGTCGAACATGTTATAGTTTGTTATGGTCAAACATGTTATAGTTTGTTATAGTCGAACATGTTATAGTTTGTTATAGTCGAACATGTTATAGTTTGTTATAGTCGAACATGTTATAGTTTGTTATGGTCAAACATGTTATAGTTTGTTATAGTCGAACATGTTATAGTTTGTTATAGTCAAACTTGTTATAGTTTGTAATAGCCGAACATGTTATAGTTTGTTATAGTCAAACATGTTATAGTTTGTTATAGTCGAACATGTTATAGTTTTACCATGACAAACTATAGCAAGTTTGCTATAATCAAATTCGCCTCCAGTCAATCAAGTGTATTTAAAAGGCACGTTGGACTCTAGCATACTTGCTATAATAAACTATGCCTTTTATCTATATAGTAGGCGCTCTTACAACCTAAATTATCCGTTCCAGGAACATTTACGTTATAAAGATTTTATGTTGTACAAACAGTAAAGTAAACGTAAATTTGGGAAAGTAAAACTAATAACAGACATATTACACGCCTACAATAAAGCAGAACAAAAATATATTTTACTACTAAAAGAGCGGTGTCTACAAGTTCGTCGTCTATCTGTATCTAGGGTTCAACGTTAGGATACAAGATAACTTTCAGCGACACTCTCAACTTGTGACATCCAGATTAGTAGACCGACGCTGTAACACCTGCACCAACCGATCGCCTTCAAGTATTTACATGTATTAACAATGGTGCAGCTACCTATTCTCTGTTTTGTCGATACATCTGACGATCTATCATGACGAACTAAAATGTAATGGAAGTTATATATATAATAGATGTAATGCTATACGTACATCATTTTTATTGTATATAGAGTATAATGCTATATGTACGTCATTTTTTTTCACAAATGAGGCGAGATATGTTACCATTCAAATCGAATTTGAGAGGTTGCCCTCCTTGACACACTACGTTATATAGAATTCTTTACGTAGTATGAAGCAAAGACTTTGCATAATTTTTTACTTTATCTGAAATTTACATTATAGGAGGTATACGTTATAGGAGGTATACGTTATACGAGGTATACATTATAGGAGGTATATGTTATAGGAGGTATACATTATAGGAGGTATACGTTATAGGAGGTATACATTATAGGAGGTATACGTTATAGGAGGTATACGTTATAGGACGTATAAATATACGTTATAAGTGTGAATAGACTGAAAGTATGCAAGAGTCAGAGAGACTTTACAATCCGATCCAGCTAGTCCATCATGTGACGATTGCAAGAACATCGATGTCACCCAAAAATGTTTGTTGATAATCACATCAAAACTGTTTTTAAGTACCTTTAAAATGCTATACATCTGTTTAGACACCATTGAATTGGTGTTATGACCAAATTGTAAATGGAAAAGAAATATGACAAAATGATATTTCAACAATAAGAGTTGAAAGCATTTGTTCATGGAACCAGCGATAGTTGCTAAGGAAGACAGCAACAATTTCAAGAATAATTATTGTGAATCACTTTATGCAGCGACATAAGATTTCTACAATGGGCAGTTTTATAAATTGAGATGACATGGAAAAATTTTTCGTGTTAATTTTTAATGACAAAATAATGTTTACAAACTTAAATCAATTTTTTCTATTTCTAAAGACTTATGAGCAGTCTATTACACTCTAAAACCTATAAAAAGTTAAAAAATTACAGCTGTTTACACCCTTTTTATGGGGAGAGTTCTCCATTCGCAAACACTAACTTTTTAAATTTAATCTTGTGACAAATAAAAAATGGGAACAATGAAACAATGAAACAGCTTATGAACTATGAATATGTGATTTTATTTGACAAAATATTGTTGAATTATCCTTTTTGCTGCCTGAAATTTTTACAAAAAAGGTTTCTATCATTTTTATGCCATTTTATCTGAGTATCTATGGGCATCAATCAATTTAGCTCACAAGTTTCGCTAAAATTCAAATGTTTGATAAGTGTGCTTATTCTTGTCGAAGCACAACCGCAGTTCCGCAAACATATTGTTGAGCGTTGATCTGCGATACCAGCTGGTATGAGAAAACAGTCGCATGCTTCAAAAAAGTTGGTTAGGAACCTGTAAAGTTAACATATAAAATATGGTTGTACATGACAGCTTTCACATCCTAAGGAAACATGAGCTGTAAATCAACCAAGCGATTAGTTCAAGAGTTCTATTCGTCATAAAAGCATTTTGATGGCCAAAGAAATATTTCAAAACTTTGCTAATTAAAGATTCTTCCTACCAAATGTACCCATAGCAAAAGTTCTTTGAAGTATTATATATGCTAATTACAAACAATTTGCTCATAAACTAGCTATCATTAGAGATACTTGGCATAAGCTTTATGGCGTATGAAGCTGATAAGCCATACTTTATAATAATAATCTATATAAATCTCAATGTTTGTCTGTTTATCCATCTGTCCAGTTATAGCGATAAAGTTATAGAAATGAAAAATCCACTGAAAACTTGATTTGAACTCACAACCTTTATTTCTACAGCCTGACATGTATCCAATACACTACGCAGTTCAACTGGCTATACTATGAAACAAACTGAGCACATATTTATTACACATGCCAATCTTTCATGGCTTCACACTCAACACTGCAGCTAGCGCTATGTGTGAAGCCATACTAGAAGGAAAATGCGTGTTTACTCGACTGCTCACTAGCCTTCCAGAATACTTGTACGTATAGTTATTACACCTGATGATCTCTCACTGGATCTCTAAACTTTCAAGGTACTAGTAGTAGTAACAGTTGCTAAGAATCTCTTATCTGGAAGTCAGTAGAACATAAAAATGAACAATAAACTTTTATAGTTTTATCTTCCGTAGTACCATTGAACAGTTTACATTAATTGGTGACTCTAAAATCATCAAAGATTGTCAGATGTAAACTTTTTTATTAAATAGTGTTGAAGTAATCCGCAAGCAGCTTACAGTTGTACAAAGATTTGTCAAACTAATTTTTTTTAGAAATTCATAATGAATTTTTATTAAATACATAACACAATCATTCATAAGTTAGCAATTCTGATATACTTACAAAAATAAATACATTAGTGATAGTAATATGGGACTGCTTAAAATAAACACGTTGTTTGTTATTATTTCATAATTTGTTAAGTATTTTATAGAAGAATTATGGCAATACGCACATCAATGGGAAGCTAAGGATGTTTTAGACATGAATATTATTAAATATTAACTGCTATTTGACTTTTAACCTTAGTTATGGTGTAACAGCTGTATCTGCACATTACAATGGAAAATAACAGTAAATATTATGTTTATACTTGTAAACAAAGATAGCCAAATTTAACATTTATATGTGAACACACAATGTTTACATATAAATGTAAGCATACAATGTTTACATATATCCATGTAACTATATGAAAGTAAATTGGTAGTTTTTGGATTATTACTAGCATCTAAATATGGAGTTGGCAAGTTCTTATTGTCAATCACAGGGTAGGATAAAATGGGTGTCCATTAAATAGATTATATTTGTTGATAGTACTTTTGGGAGCAGACGGAGTGACTAGAAAACTTGCTACTGAAATACGTATAGTACATGCGGTCTGAGATAATAAATAAAAAAGTGAGTTTATGCCATAAATGAAAAAAAAACCTGAAAAGAATTGCTAGATGATCCCATAATCATCACCACTCATCACCGCGGCAAATCATAGTACTTAGAAAATGATAGATTGAGTGTACAGTTTTTCAACTCCAAACTATGCCCACACAACTCTAGCTGGAGAGACATAATTGGAAGACAGACTCAAGCCAGTGTCGAAATTAAAGTGATAAGGTTTCCGAGTGTTATGGTGAATGAGAGGAAGTAAGTGAGGCAAACATAAAGTTTTACCAAATAGCCCAGTTAGTTTGTCAGAGAAGGCGTATAAGATGATTATGCTAGCCCAGTGGTTCTTAGCCTGAGTTCCATAGAACACTAGTGGTTCTGCGGTCACTTTCAGGGGTTTTGATGGCCGCCTCCCAAAGGTAACAGCAGAAGTTACACTGATTTGCTAGGTCATGTCTTTATTAAAATATATGTAATTTGTTGTGAGTTCATGCGTTTTATTGGTTTGTTCTTTGAAGACATTGATGCTAATACACAGTTCGTTTTGTGCACCAGTAAAACATATAACTATGTCTTGAATGTGAAAAAGTATATTTTAGTTTTCAATAAAGGAGCGTTTGGTGAAATTGCATATGAAGATGGTGGGGTTCAGCATGGCCGACAAGGCTAAGAACCATTGATCTAGGACTATAAAAGGGTGCAATATGAAACCGCCAAAAACCAGTTTAAACTGTAATAGGTCGATGAGGTTGGCCTGCAGATTGAAGTTCAAAAACTGCAAAAAGTCATCTGTTATGCTGTTTTACTCTTAACTGCGCAATAAAAACAGGGTGAGTCTTTTCCAGCTCTATGTGAACTACAGAGATAATATGGCATGTTAACCTTTAACAACTTGGTGTACTGGTAGGTTTGTACATGGTTCTGATTGTGTTCTTATCTGGCTTCAACCAATGAATTTATTTGAGGTTGTTATGCGTGGCTGCCATGTTCAACTCTGCAAAATTGTTCACTGAAAGTAAAAAATTGAGTCTCACCAGCTTTAATGAGTGCCTCCAGACAAGCATCTTTAGAGTTGATGACCACAATAGGATATGTGAAAATCTTAAGCTTCATCACCGCTCCATATTTTCTTGCCATCTCAAAAAGCTGAATGTGCAAGAACGATGGATTTAGGGACAAGACGTTACCAAGTATCGGTAGACCAGGAGGACCTGGTATCTTTCGAATGGGATCCTGCAAAAATACACCAAATTTCAAAACTTCTATAATTATTAGTTTTAAAATACAAACACGGTAATCAATTTTTACTATACTTTTAAAGACTGAAGTCTTAAAATTACAGCTAGTAAAAAATAAATAAAATAGTTTTATAGAGAAAAAAAAACTAAATATTTTAGACAATGCAAATACTTATTTAGAACTTACCCTGTACCATTTCACGAATAAGTACGTTGCTAGCAAAATGAATACTGCTGCTAGCAGATCAAATGTTGTGATAACACCGAGATCCATGGCCGATCTTCAGAGAGACTTCTGTTTCTGCTTGACAGAACCTTTCTTTTATCTTTAGCCTGAAATGCTTCAGCGAGCTTCAGCTAACACTCAGATGAATGGAATCACATGAGATTTCTAAACCAATCAACATACTCCTGCCCTTTTCTGTCTGAGCCCTTCAAGCTAGTACCTACTGTGTATGTTGTTCAGAGGGGAGTTGTCAAACCTTGTTTGTTCGAGAAGATTATCACATGAGTAGCATACAACTTAGACTGTTTATGCATAGTTTGCACGCTGTATTTATTGTTGATACACCTTGCAGGATGCAATTGCTAACTAGCGGTCATAGACAGCTAATCATGGTTGCTGGTGACACTGATTTTTATCCAATTAGCAAACTTTTTTCTGCAATAGCTTTAATATACACACCTGTATACCTTCTTCTCTTTGTAAAAACACAGACTGAGGATGGAAAATCCCATAGAAACAGAGACACTAAACCAATGACTGAGTGGTTGACCAATAACAACATGCACGATAAAACTCCTGAATGGCAGTTTTTGTCAAAAAATATATGACTGGATGGAACCTGGAAATTTTTTTATAAAATCTTTAGCTAATTTTTACTTTTACACAAGTCGATCATAGATATTGAATAAGTCTAGCGTTTAGCTATTCTCAATAGCCTTTCATTCCAAATCATTAGGAATGCGAGTTTGCTTTTTGTTTGCTTGCTGCTGCCCTATATGTATACTTGTACAGTATACACCACTTACACACTTACACACAGATAGAAAGGTACACAGAACATATCAGTAACAGTTTTAAGATGATATCAGGTGAGTTTGGTTAGAACTTCTTTTCATCTGTTACCTATAGCTTTTACAATAATTTACAACTACCTACAAAATACCAACATAAACCTCTGATATACAACTATACAGGCTATATTAGACTGCTGTATTCGTTTTATAATGCATACACTCAGTTTCTATAAACTGGCGTTATTCAACTAGAAAATATTTTACTGCATAAACAGAAGTCAAAGATACTCTAGTTTTATTTAGATAGTGTTCAATTATAATATCAGTTTGTCCATACCTGCTAAACAAAATAAATACAGTATTCATAGATATGGTTAGTATGTAAACAAAGTTATCAGAATACCTCATTATATGAATAGATTTAAAAATAAAAATTTTAAGTCTATAGGTTTATTTGTAGATCACAGGCTTCAGCTGACATTTGACATGTAGAATAAAATTATGGTAACATTCAGCATGGTAAAATTTGAATGATCAAATTTTACTATGCTGAATGGTTAATAAATCCCTGCTCAAGTTCCAGAGATATGATCAATACTAAAAATGTAATATCGAGAACGAATCTCATGTATGCAGTTATTGAAGAATATCTAATAATGTGTTTTAGACAAGTAAAAGTAATCCTAGTTGTTCTTTAAACTACAGGTTAATATAAGATAATTATATTAGAATCTTTAAAATGTTGTTTGGTATAAATATACTAGATACAAATAACAATGTTGGAGCTTAAGTATTTCTATGAAAGCTTTATTGAGTACTGAGTGTTGAATATTGAGTATTGAATATTGATTATTGGCTATCGAATATTGACGATCAAATATTGACAATTGAATATTGACGATCGAATATTGATCATTGAATATTGACTATTGAATATTGAGCTGTCAGTAGCATTTTGAAAGCCATTGAGATAACATAAAAAGATATAGACAGTTTTTCTCAAATTTCGTCTGCAACTTATTGTACTGTATTATTTGAAATGAAATTTGAAAAATGTCAAGCTACCACCTCATTTGCACTACTTTTATTCCTTGTATACATCTATCTCATGAGAGATAGTGAACCCTTTCAATGTCATCTGATGAGAAATGGCACAAAGTTTTGAAATTATATAAAGGTGAGTAAATGGCAGTGAGTAATTCTTTTATTTGAACATATTAGAATCTTTTATCTGCATTAATGTTTACCATATACTAATACTGCAAACAATCAGTTCCATATTTCACGCAGTTCTGCTGCCAAGTATAACATTTACATCAGAATGAGTCATTATTGTCGCCGAATAAATTGGACTTTCACAGACGGTGGTGTCAGAAGGAGTGACATCGGGTACTTTCTAACATCCCGACTTGGTAGTTCACCAGCCAACTTTACCGTAAAGTTCTGTAGAATATTGGCCAAAAAGAGAAATATCCTTGACTTAGCCAACACTTCACCTGGACAACCTCTTCTTCCAGATCCGAAACCTAAGAAGCTGCAAGCAGTAATAGCAAGGGTGATAACTGTAAGTAGTAATAGCAGGGGTGATAACTGCAAGCAATAATAGCAGTGGTGATAACTGCAAGTAGTAATAGCAGTGGTGATAACTGCAAGTAGTAATAGCAGGGGTGATAACTGCAAGTAGTAATAGCAGGGGTGATAACTGCAAGCAGTAATAGCAGTGGTGATAACTGCAAGTAGTAATAGCAGTAGTGATAACTGCAAGTAGTAATAGCAGGGGTGATAACTGCAAGCAGTAATAGCAGTGGTGATAACTGCAAGCAGTATTAGCAGGGGTGATAACTGCAAGCAGTATTAGCAGGGGTGATAACTGTAAGCAATAATAGCAAGGGGGATAAGCGCAAGTAGTAATAGCAGGGGTGATAACTGCAAGCAGTAATAGCAGGGGTGATAACTGCAAGTAGTAATAGCAGGGGTGATAACTGCAAGCAGTAATAGCAGGGGGGATGACTGCAAGCAGTAATAGCAGGGGGGATGACTGCAAGCAGTAATAGCAGGGGTGATGACTGCAAACAGTAATAGCAGGGATGATAACTGCAAGCAGTAATAGCAGGGGTGATAACTGCAAGCAGTAATAGCAGTGGTGATAACTGCAAACAGTAATAGCAGGGATGATAACACTCGACTTTCTGTCTGCTGGTGACGGGCATCTTAAGTTTAATTTTACTGCTATCAGCGGTGGTGTAATGAAAATTCTTTGTATGATCTTTAACCTTATTCTATTTATGGGAGGAGTTCATTGATGTTTGCACACTTACCAAAGGCTGTACACTTACCGTAGTCCGAACACTTACTGTAATCTATACAGTTACTGTAGTTTGTACTCTCACTCTGGTGTACACATTCACCGAGATGTGTGCAAATACACTGTAGAGTATAGACTCACTGTCATGTACGCTGTGTACCATAGGCTGGAGTTTTATTCTTAAATTCATTAAAATTCAGGATTGAAAAATCTGCTTCGTGATGGATTTGATCAAGAAACTGCCCATTCCTCAGGCGATAATCTTACCAACTAAGCTACATTATTTATTAGACCTTATGAGCCGCTATATCGGCTAGAACATGCACTGCACTAAAACTTGCTTTCTTGGCTCTTATTAGCGAGTTTAGCTATATGGATAGTTCCGCATCCAAATTAGTCATTGGCAATGTGCCAGGCTAATGGCAAGTGACTACATTACCTGTCACTGTTTATAAACTGATTTTTATACCCGGGCATTGCTGGGCATTCGGCTAGTAACATAAAATAGGGAGATGGACAAATGTAGGTAAGCACTAACTTTTGTCGCAAAGGATGGTCGCGATCCACCAATTGCCCAGTTGCATCTAGAAACCTGTCAGGTTTGACAGTAAAAGGATCCTCATAAGCCTCAGGATTGTGAGCTATATAGTAGGAATTCATCAGAACAAAAGTATTGGCTGGAACCTGTACGAACATATATCATCACACTTAGAGGTTAGCCAACACATAAGAACAGACACGGACATGTGGAAACCTCAAGTTTAACAATGTAAAATGGAAAATTTTAGCAGAAATTTCAAAAAAGCTCTAGCAGTAGAAGTAAGATTATACAATAGACATCAGTGCTGGTGCAAATGTTAAACTTCAGTTATTTCTCTAGCTCAAGTACGTCTTAGAGGTTTTACAACCATGAAACTAATATATTTGATCACTTCGGCTAAAATATAACCTGTGATATCTACCAGTAATGGCATAAGCCATATATTGAAGTAACCTTATATCCTGACACTGCGGTATCTCGTATGGTCATGTGTGGAACCAGAAATGGCAGCTGAGTCAAGTATCTGAAGTGTTCAAGAACATATGACTCCACCTGTGGCAGCTTGTCTCTGAAAGTTCAAATGGCAGTGCTTGCTGTCATTATGAATGCGGTATTAATATTCACAATGTTTTGGTAAGCTACATGCAGCTCTATGCCTATGTATCACTGTTTCTATATAACTTTGTGTTTATGTAGCTTTGGGTCTATGTTGCTCCGTGTCTATGCAGTTCTGCGTCAATGCTGCTCTGCGTCTATGCAGCTCTGCGTCTATGCAGCTCTGCGTCTACGCAGTTCTGTGTCTATGCAGCTCTGCGTCTGCCTGCTGTATATAGCTCTGCATTTATATAGCTCTGCCTTTAAGCATTTCGGTGTCCGCCTAATCATAGAGTACTAACAATTTTTTCATTTTTCAAAATACCGATCAACTGTACATATTTTGGCCACGGGGGCCACTCAAATTTTATAAAAATTATCATCATCATCTTACAAAAAAGATTTGGCAATTTTGTGAAAAACACCAAAAAACCAAAATATTCGTATTCATATTTTACTGTATCGTTTTTATAAACAGAAGAATAAATTGTATTAAGCTGATTTTCTGTCAAAAAGGAAAGACAATTCTCTTTTGTCAAGCAAAGGAAGAACTGTTCCTGGATAAAGCACATTGCCTTGGATTGACATCCAAAGACAACACTGTGACATTCAGCTAACACATAAAAGTTAAAAATGCTCTAAAGTTGACCCTTACTTGTCCTTGAGAGTGATTGTGTGAGTTAGTTCAAACTGGCTGTCAATCTCCGCTTGTAACCTTTTTTGTAATGTTGGATCATGCAGAAGGTCCAAAAAAATTTGACGTAAGCTCCGCCCACTCGTCTCCAAACCTGAGAATTAGAAGTTTAACACTGATGAAAATGCCCTGTTATAAAATAATGCATTTTATGGACATGGAGCTGTTGCATATCATTGAATGAAAGGGTTTGCTGACAGTCTATTCTGTTTACAATATCTGAATGACAGCGTTAATCTAGCACTATTAATCTGTCACCTCTGAGCCATGGTAATGAAAACAGCAATATGACAGCGACTTACTCTCACAGTGTAGGGCACGAATCTTATAACTTCAAAAAGTGGGATGAATAAAAAAATTCTTTTGGCCTTTTATCCATGTTGCTCGCAGAGGGAGCAATTACATGAGAGCTGTTAACAGAGATATTGTAATAAAAGAGGAGAAAACTCCTGATGAGATTACAGTGCTACGGTAACTGTAAGTGAATCTGTGACGTTTTTCTGTCTGTTGCTCACCAATTTTATTGTCTGTCAATGCTCGAAGAATCACTGCATTTGGACTGGAATGGGCACAAAAATTTGTTTCGGTGTGTAGTGCATTTGGCCAGATACCATTAGTGATTTGACGATGGGGATTAAATCACCCTTAATTACCAACCCTGTGTGTTCAATGCTTTTAATATTTCCGGTGTTTATCCTTTTGAACTAAAGTGATTAACTGCGGACGTTATAATTGATAAGCCACGTTGTTAACTGACATCTAGATATTGTTCTGCATGATTTTATTTTGCTGAACTATATGAATAGCTCTGCAATTATTTTTAAAGATGGCAAAAGGTATGTGTCAGTAATTTTTACTATAATAAGAGCCGTGTCTGTCTGTCCAAAGCCATGCTAAAAGCGTCAGGAAAAAAAGGGAATCAGAGACCAGATATTCAGTTTCTCCATCAAGCATGCCACCATCTGCGCCACTTAACCACTTGTTGCCTTGCAGAGTAATTATGCACATACTTATTACACCTGATGATCTCTCATGGTGCACATGACTGACTACTAGTGCAACATATCATGTGAAATGTGAAGAAACACACATGAAACAGCACGTGAAATAGCACAAGAAATAGCATGTGAAATGTTATTTATCTTCACGGCTGATATTCTTCATACTTACTGCCAAGAAGTTATTGATACTGACTACTAGTTGGAAAAACTTTTAGCTAAGGTTGTTAGTATGTATTTGTGAAAAGTTATCCCTGCCTAAGGTTCTAGTCTTTAGAGGCAGAGAGCTGTTATTACCTACCTGCATAAGGTTATTACCTAAAGCTTGTATCGTGAACCTGTTGAGACAAATTACTACCTACCAGCAGAAACAAAGTTGAGCATTAGACCCTTCATATCCTCATCATCTAGCAAAGGTTTACCATCTTTATCTAGCTCTTCTTGTTGGATTTCAATAAATTAGTCCAAACATCCTCGCTTGTTGCTGGCATCAAATGAAGCCTACAAGTTGATGTATCGATAAAGTATTGGTAAAGTATTAATAAATTGTTGATAAAGTGTTGATAAAGTGTTGATAAAGTGTTTATAAAGTGTTGATAAAGGATTGATGAAGTGTTGATGAAGTGTTGATGAAGTGTTGATGAAGTGTTGATGAAGTGTTGATGAAGTGTTGATGAAGTGTTGATGAAGAGTTGATGAAGTGTTGATGAAGTGTTGATGAAGTGTTGATGAAGTGTTGATGAAGTGTTGATGAAGTGTTGATGAAGTGTTGATGAAGTGTTGATGAAGTGTTGATGAAGAGTTGATGAAGTGTTGATGAAGTGTTGATGAAGTGTTGATGAAGTGTTGATGAAGTGTTGATGAAGTGTTGATGAAGTGTTGATGAAGTGTTGATAAAGTATTGATGAAGTGTTGATGAGGTGTTGATGAAGTGTTGATAAAGTGTTGATGAAGTGTTGATGAAGTGTTGATGAAGTGTTGATGAAGTGTTGATGAAGTGTTGATGAAGTGTTGATGAAGTGTTGATGAAGTGTTGATGAAGTGTTGATGAAGTGTTGATGAAGTGTTGATGAAGTGTTGATGAAGTGTTGATGAAGTGTTGATAAAGTGTTGATGAAGTGTTGATGAAGTGTTGATGAAGTGTTGATGAAGTGTTGATGAAGTGTTGATGAAGTGTTGATAAAGTATTGATAAAGTATTGATAAAGTATTGATAAAGTATTGATAAAGGGCTAATAACTAGCCATATACAGATGACCATTAAATTTAACAATTTATATGGAGATACATGAACACTTCCTCAAACCATGAAAACAGTTAAAAACACTCAGACGCCATTTATTATAATGCAAGACTAATTTCATTCTGTGAGAAAAAATATTTTTACTGTTAAATTTAAGAGTTTTTTTTATCAAATGTACCTTTTAAGAACAGTTTCTTGCCTATGCTCTTTTATGTAAACAAGCCAGTCAATATGCCAATTTTTTTCTGATTGGTCAAAGGAAGTAATTTATATACATTTTTGGAGCTTTTGAGTTTGTATATTTGTAAGTTTGTCTCTTATGGAAATTGAGACACTTGGAGTTAGAGAGCTGAAAATTGGCATGTAAGATCCTTGAGAGAATAGGAACTTAACAGAGAGGTTTGCTAAGGTCAATGGCAGCCTTGAAGGCCGATTACTAGAGCCAAAGTAGTGAATTAGCTTGAAAATTACTAAAATCAATGTGCTTCTATTTTAAGTTTGGATTTCAATAAATTTTCTAATCAATTTCTGCAAGCATGTTTTATTATGTGCAAAAATAGAACAACAGTTCAAAATAATGTGCAATATTTCATATATGAGCGCGAGTTACGCAAGTTTGACCTTGTAATATACAAAGGTTATAAAAGAGTTAAGTACCTGTTTTTATCATAGTTATAAACGAACCTTCAGGATACACAAGCTGTCCGTTTTCAAAAGCATTATTAATGTCAATGTCAAACCACATAAAAGGTCCAATTTACTTTCATTACAAAAAAGAAAGTTTTATTCAATGTTTATTTACTTCCATTAAAACATAAGTTTTTGAATTAAAGAAAGTCAAAAAAGATTTTATGAAAGTAAATTTGCTCCCTTAATAAATCCAGAAACATGATGCCTTTAAAGAAGAAAACCACATCTACAAAATTATATGAAACACACAGAAAGAAGTAGCAGAGAAAATTTAAATCACCAGAACATAAACTTAAGAGATTTGAAGAACATAAAGAAAGAACTATAAGACTTCAAGATTTTGACAGAAGGAAACTCTAGAACAGACAGTGGCAAAAGTTAAAGAACAAAGTTTACAAGTTTTTCCAAATAAAACTGCAGAAGAAATTGCCAACAAGTACATGTATAATACTGAAAGAATTCGAATTGCACTACAGTGTCGAGTGAAACAGTTCAAAAAAGTGCTTTATAATGCTGCTTAAGCATGTCAAAATAAATCTATGGAAGAGTTTCTTGAAAGTCTTGAACAACAAAGAATAAGAGCAACTCAACAGAGACAGAAAGAAACTGTTAATAAAACATCAAAATAATTGCAGAATAAGAAAAACAAGAAAGTCAATAATTTCTGGTCAAATGACTAAAGGATACAAACGCTTGAAGCACAAAGGAAAAAAATACACTTGAACGATATGGTGAAATTATTGCATGGCATTTGTGTTATTTATGTTGGGTGTTCAAAGGTTGGAGGTCTACAACACCTGCATGTATGGGCTTTGAAAGGTTGGAGGTCTACAACACCTGCATGTATGGGCTTTGAAAGGTTGGAGGTCTACAACACCTGCATGTATGGGCTTTGAAAGGTTGGAGGTCTACAACACCTGCATGTATGGGCTTTGAAAGGTTGGAGGTCTACAACACCTGCATGTATGGGCTTTGAAAGGTTGGAGGTCTACAACACCTGCATGTATGGGCTTTGAAATGTTAAAACCAAAAACATTGCTCACCATAAAGTTCTTTAAAAGCATCTCATCATGAGAAACGAATAATCGGTGATTATAAAACCAATTTTCTCGCTATTACAAATCTTTTTATTCAAAGTTGAAGTATAATGGTTAATGTATTAGCTTACATCTACTTCATATACATGTACATGCATATACATCTTCCTTTTTCACAAATTGTGAATATCAAAAACATACCATCTCTTCTTACATATTTACTTTGCACTGCCATTATGACAGAATGTGTAGCATTATTAAAATTAACACTCTGTTTTACAAAATGAATATGGTTAAAAGAAATTAAGACAGTTATTGAGTTTATTCCTAGGAAACACTGGGTACTCTTGCTAAGACATAATAATAATAATAATAATAAAATAAAACAACTTCTGCAGCTCATGTGTTTGTATGCTGAAAGACCTTTTGACCTTTTGACCTTTTGTGCTAAGGTTATTGAGATTTTTTGGTTGATAAGTCAGAGATTCCATTAAAAATGTCGGAATTTTTGTCGATGATTAAAGAGAATAGCCAACAGCCACCGAGTTCAGAGTTCAGAGTTCAGAGCTCACCTATTCATGTAAAAAGGCTAGTTGACTTGCTCCAAAATGATTTGGTTTGCTGAAGCCAGAAGGAATTGAACTTCAAATAATTCACGCTCTAATAAGTTGAACCAATGAAAGCTTCATATTTTCATTACATTCTGTAACTTTTGATACTTGACTATTGTTTATTTACTCTCAGATCAAAATAAAGTTTAGCTGTGTTAAAGTTAACATACATGTAGTTACATGTAACTTTATATTTAACATAAATTTAACACAAAGTTTAACAGTTTAACATAGTTTAAAAGTGTAATTAAATCTATATATAAGTAAATGCTTTATGCTTAATGGCTCAGTGAAACATTTATATTTATAAACATTCACCTTTGCTTCATCTATTCGTGTTTTTATGAAGTCATTAACGACTCCCCTCGCTACTTCCAGCTTTCTATGGGTGTCTCGAAACAAGAACTTGAAATGAAAGAGAAACGGGAGGGCATCCAGGACCGCCCCACTCGACAAGGGAACTGTTCCTTCGACTAGTCTCTCACTCATTTCATTAATCTTTTGGCAGACTTCATCGTCGTAGGAATATTTCTCACCAAACATCTGAATTAAAATTTCACTTTACAGCTGGCTAAAGGATCGTGAAAAGCAAAATGAGGTTCTCAAACAGAAAGTAGCAATGAGCAGACAACTCAAGGTTCTTTGTTAATCATGACAAACAAAAGGTTGAGGAATTCAACTAAAGTAAAAAACTGTGAACACAAATAATAAAAGTTATACCATAATTTTTTTATTTGAGTTAGTAACATCAACAAAATGATGTTTTTTTGTTACATGTTAAAGGAAAAAAGGAAAGACAGAAATCAGGAATTATTGAGTGAGTTGAACAAACGTGCTTTAAGGTTGGTAATCTATTGTAGATTAAAGTATGGTAGATGAGTTGGGATAGTGAATTGAAGGTTGTAGTAACACAAATTTCATGAGCTGAAACATACGATGGTGGATACAATATGTTGGATATAATATGTTGGTGCCACAGAGTAATAAAAGATGTTTATCATAACGAAATGATATACATGTATGTATACCATATATGATATGAAATAAAGAAGTTCAACTTCTGAGCACCTTGAAAATAATTTTAATTTTAAACTTTTGACTATGTTTAGATATTGCTTTGCTTTCTTTTCTGAAAACAACTTGTTTTCCAATACTCACCTGGTTCCACTTTTAGTAAGGTTGGTGCATTTAGGGCTAATAATCAAAGATTAACATTTTGATACCATCTCAACTCTGACCTCGCACTGTATTGATACATGGTACCGGAGAACAGTCCTTACTCACCATAGAAGCAATAACACAACACACATAGCCTGTGCTCAGCTCTGCCGCATCTATCACATGACTATCTTTTTGGTGAATGTCATCAATCATATCTTTTATTGTTTCTTGCATGACATATTCCAGATCTGCAATGCCTGGTCCATAGGCTTTCATAGCCTTAAAAAATATGCGCCGCAGCATAATTTGCTCATCATTCAGTGTCTTCAACATAAAGCATATCATGACAAGAAATTTTGATTTACACTAATCCAGACATCTGCTAATTGTAAGAGTGCAAATCGGATTTCTGTCAGTTATTTGGGAGTTGTCTTCCTAATCTTTACTATGATAAAACCCATATCTGCCTGTCTGTTTGTTTGAAGCCAGGGTTTGAAATTAGAATAAAATATTGCTTCATCTGAAATTTAAGCTCGCGACACTCGGCTTTGCAGACCACAACTCTAACTGCACTAATCCAATTAAGAACAGGCAATTGTACATATAGTAATTCTCTGTGCTTAATCGGCACACTAGACGATGTCTCATGACACACTTGACGTTGTCTCATGACGCACTTGACGATGTCTCATGAAACACTAAACGATGTCTCATGACACACTAAATGATGTCTCATGACATACTTGACGATGTCTCATGACACACTTGACGATGTCTCATGGCACGCTTGACGATGTCTCATGGTACACCCGGACTGTAATGGTACTAGTACATATATAACCATGAAGTTACCTCTGCTACTCTTATAGTTAGGCAAAGAGCGATAGTATTTAAAGTACCTGAGAAATCAAACTTGCTCTTTGCAGACCAGATTTTCGACCCAAAGAGTTTTGCAAGTAATGATGACAAAATGACTTGGAATGATTAGGGTAAGTTGATAGTTCAGAGTACACCAAAACAACAAAATGTCCATGAGAGTTTTGAGATAGCTGTTGAGGAAGAAATACAGTGTTAAAGATTAACCTTTTTAATTTTATTCTTTCTAAAAGCAATGGTTGACTATGAAGATTAATTCATCACTGAGTATTTGTGGACTTTCTAGCAAAATTATAGAAAATACAATACGAATATTTCGTAGCTCTAAATACAATGGGTTTGATATTCACTCAATATTTTACGATTATTTCATTAGCGATGTGATTTTAGTATTTCTAATAACTTAAAATTTTTTGTGCACAAAAACTGTTGAGAAATATCTAGAGAAGTGTTAATATTCTCAATGCTTCACCTTAGTTTAATTAACTTTCTCTTGGGAAAGTAAACCAACTTAATCCAGCAATGATTGATGATAATAATGATAACATTCCTTGTCTTTACTATTATAAGAGCAGTGTCTGTCTGTCCGTCTGTTCAAAGCCATGTGAATAGCAATAGGAAAAAAGATAACCCAGCACAAGAATCGAATCTTGGGTGTCGCATTCATAAACAACCACGCCACCGCTACATCGCGCCACCGCTACATCGCCCCACCGCTACATCGCGCCACCGCTACATCGCGCCACTGCTACATCGCGCCACCGCTACATCGCGCCACCGCTACATCGCGCCACCGCTACATCGCGCCACCGCTACATCGCGCCACCGCTACATCGCGCCACCGCTACATCGCGCCACCGCTACATCGCGCCACCGCTACATCGCGCCACCGCTACATCGCGCCACCGCTACATCGCGCCACCGCTACATCGCGCATTTCACACATTTCTTTGCGCATGAGATGCTGCAGATATGGAAGCATGCCTGTTACTTGCCACTTAACAATCACACAAACTGATGTCATGACTAAACCAAAATTTTTCTCATTTGAGTAGAAATTTTATCAGATTCTAAAAATCTTACAAAATTCCACGATTAAATCAGCCTACATAAAAGCTTGATGAAGACATAGCATTATAGATGAAGATGATAGCATTCTTGAACATGTTAGTAGAGGCAGTTATAATTGACAACTGTTGCAGGTAGTTTATGTTGAACTTTAGGATTTAATTGTTCTAAAAGCCTTGAGCATTTCAGTTAGTCTAGCAACTTGTTCAAGTGTATTTGAAAAATTGAATAAAAAAACATGAATTAGGACATAACGTCAGTACAGAAAGTAATTGTAGAACTAAAGCACACGTATTTGGTTAACCAAGTGTCAATGTGTAGGACAGTTATCAGCAAGGTCATACGGCATCAGCTAATTATAACCAGTACATATTTCAACAATTTATTCACCAGTGGTTAACAGATTTATAGCTTCTACTTCCAACGTATGCTGACGTTACATTATTATATAGCTGTCAGCACCAGTAGATCCCACGACAAGTCAAATTGAGCTGATTAATTCGTGGGCAACAAATCTACCAACTAACAACTAACCTTCTACCTTATAAGCTTAATTCAGTCTACACGTGAATGTGCAAGTTTGCCATCGCTGATAACTTGCTTAAAGTTTGTTCATAGCTGACATTATCTCTGTAACCTTAGAACTTTACAAGGTGGCTGTAGCTCATAAAATAACAAACAACTCTTACCAGAAATAGGTTGCAAATGAAACAGCAACTTTTTTAAGCGTTTGTCTCTATGCATGAGTGATCAGCAAATACTTGGAGGAGCTAAATAAACCACTACAAATTATACATTGGGTAGCTTTCTTTGAGATCTTATAGCTTACTAGTTGACCCAGTTATAGTTTGTCTTGTAGTTTAATAGATGACCCAGTTACTGAATGTCTTATAGTTTACTAGATGACCCAGTTACTGAATGTCTTATAGTTTACTAGATGACCCAGTTATTGAATGTCTTATAGTTTACTAGATGACCCAGTTATTGAATGTCTTATAGTTTACTAGATGACCTAGTTATTGAATGTCTTATAGTTTACTAGATGACCTAGTTATTGAATGTCTTATAGTTTACTAGAGGACTCAGTTATCGAATGGCTTTTAATCAGTTCTACCTCTAATACATATGTACTTTAATAAAAGATTAGTTTGTTAAGCCCTAGATCCAAGTCACTGGTGAGGAGAACCTTTCAGAAGTTGTCATGCTATGGGCCATCTACACTATAGCTGTTTGATACTGTGTTATTAGGGATTGGTGTTTCCTATGGTATTATGGCATTTTCATTAAGTCCAAATATCTCACTTGTACTGCCATAAGAGCATTCATAGATAACCCTCAATAGATTTATGATGAGCTTCAATCTTTCTAAGAGAGACAACTCCTAGGTCCACCTTGTTAGTATGAGAGGCAACTCCTAGGTCCACCTTGTAAGTATGAGAAGCAACTCCTAGTTCCACCTTGTTAGTATGATCGGCAACTCCTAGGTCCACCTTGTTAGTACGAGAGGCAACTCCTATGTCCACCTTGTTAGTATGAGAGGCGACTCCTATGTCCACCTTGTTAGTATGAGAGGCGACTCCTAGGTCCACCTTGTTAGTAGGAGAAGCAACTCCTAGGTCCACCTTGTTAGTATGAAAGGCAACTCCTAGGTCCACCTTGTTAGTACGAGAGGCAACTCCTAGGTCATCTTGTTAGCCCTTTATCCCGCAGCAGAGTGATTTCCTATTGACTGGTTAGAGGCCAAGTGGCTGAGAACAATTATTATAGACGTTTGATTAATAGTGCTTGTTGTAGACATGAAAATCATTGCTGAAGTTGAAGATGAATCTAGTCATTTCTGAGCTTTGCGGATGAGTATCACCCCACACTTCAGCCATGTTATAAGCAACCAGTGTCCTGTCAGTCTAGTGTGTAGGGAGAGATTGTCATGTGTGCTGATAGAGCACAGCAAATAGCTATCAGCACAATTAGTCTAACAGACAGCGATTGATTGGTGCAGATGTTAGCATGCCAGTATACCAAGCTAAGTGTTGTGAGTTCAAACCCTGTTGAAAGCATTTTTTATCTCAACTTATAACCATGGCTTTAGATGGATGGATGCACGAACACGATTCTTATTATAGTAAAGATTGAAAAGCTCAGCCAGAAACCAGAGTGCAATGAGATGCCTGACACTGTCCACCATGAACAGGTACTGCTGCCAATTCTTTATCTGATTCACAAAACAATGAGCTAAAACAGGAAATGGTAGAATTAAAAATTTAGAACTGCCGATGAATAACACTTCACTGGTGTTTTACTTCACACAAGTTTCTTTCCACAAACTATAGTTGCACCTGCTGTCACACTTGTAGGACTTGAGGACATTCACGTCTCCAGCAATGTGGAAGAGCTTAACTATACGCATACTTGCGCAATATATTGTGCAAATGCAAAAAAGTTAGACTACTTGAAATTCACGAACATTTCCATGAAGACCTTTATAAGGATTAAGCTATAGTTTGTGATTTGATATGTACAGTTAGTATAACGTAAAGGTAACCAAAACTTATAGAAAAGTTAGTAAAGCTGCTTTAAAAGGAATCTCAAGTGGTATGATCTTTAGATCAATGTTTATATTATAACTATTATAAAAATTTATAAAAAGAAACATTATTTTTCTACTCTATTTCATTTTATAAAATGTTCTTATACTGTTTTTGCACATGAAATAACACAAGTTTTTATAGCAACATTTCAGAGAATGGTAAACTAGTTAGTGTCATCCGCAGAGTCAGCTCCATCAAACATAATGTCATGAAGGAAGCACAAAACTTGACTATCATGTAAAGTAAACAAGAAAAAAAAATAAAACATCAGAAAACTATTACAAAAAAGTTAAATTCTTTACCATATTCAACTATATTGCAACATTCTATCTGACTGACTGAACAATGAATCTGTAAAAGATGCAAAATACTCTTGGCAAGCGTTTCCTTTATCAGTTGCTAAGGAACTCGGTATCTTAAATATGTAGAGGAAAGCTTGTGTATGTACAGCGTATATGGTTAAAAGAGTCTATTACTGAACTCGGTAGAGCAAAGCTGAAAACATTGAATTGGACTGCTGTTCTTATATCACTGGCGTCTAACGAATTTAACATGCGTGGAAGGCGGTGATAGGAGAATAGACATCGGGTACTTTCTCACATCGCGTTCTGGCAGCTTCCCGATGAGCTCCACATTGTATTTTTGTAGAATGTTAGCCAAAAAGAGGAATATTCTTGACCTGGCTAACAATTCACCTGGACACGCTCTTCTTCCTGATCCAAATCCCAGAAAACTGTAAAATCCGAAAAAACAACAGCTATTATGTTTCTAGGTTTTATGAAACAGTCTAGTTACATAAAAACCATTTGTTTTATGTAACCAGAGGCTCAGACCAGAAGTTTCGCCAAAGGCTTTGAGACATATATACATTGGAGATATACTTTGTGCATGGGCAGTTAGTGTGCCAAGTCTATATAAAAATTTTATCATGTTTTTCAAGCATTTGTTATCATTTCTACTGTACTCAAACCTTTGCGCATAATTCTTCAAAAAACATACTGTATCTAAGATGTTATAAACATGATAAAAGAATCTTTTACTTTGTTTGGTTTAACAGATTAATTTATAAGAGGTAATGTCAACCTGATCTAGTCTCATGATATTCATTCCAGTTTAGTGTGATTTAATCTATTCTAGTTTTATCTATTGAAGTCTACACGTGATAATTTAGACTGTTTTAGTCAGGGTTGTTCTAGTTTACTCCCTAATTGTATCTGCTGTAGTCTGGTTATCCTAGTTTACTCCCTAATTGTATCTACTGTAGTCTGGTTATTCTAGTTTACTCCCTAATTGTATCTACTGTAGTCTGGTTATTCTAGTTTACTCCCTAATTGTATCTGCTGTAGTCTGGTTATCCTAGTTTACTCCCTAATTGTATCTACTGTGGTCTGGTTATTCTAGTTTACTCCCTAATTTTATCTACTGTAGTCTGGTTATTCTAGTTTACTCCCTAATTGTATCTGCTGTAGTCTGGTTATCCTAGTTTACTCCCTAATTGTATCTACTGTGGTCTGGTTATTCTAGTTTACTCCCTAATTTTATCTACTGTAGTCTGGTTATTCTAGTTTACTCCCTAATTGTATCTAATGTAGTCTGGTTATATTAGTTTACTTCTTAATTGTTTCAAATGTATTCTAGTACGATTTGTTTCACTTTCAGAAACATTTTATTACAGCTTTCTTCTAGTTGGACAAATACAAGATGCCTTAAAATTGTATTTAACCCCAAAGTACGGATTACTAAGACCCAAAACTAGCTTTAACATCACAGTATTTGCTCATGTATTAGCGCAGGTTATGAGCATGTGAAGCCCATTAGGGCAGTTCAGCTACTGTACATGTACAAAAAAAAATATGTGCAAAAAATGTCTTGTAGTAATTTACAACTATGAGTAAAAAATATGTAATCTACATTCATCAATTAATTTAGTCTTAGTATCCTAGTACGGTTTGGAACGAAAGTTGGTTGTGGAAAGCAAATTCTTCGTTTGATCTTTGAACTCTTACATTATCATTTTTTATATTTTGTGTTAAAAGTTCTTGGAATCAGGGCATTGCATTAGCGAGTAACTTGCCAACTTAATGTTGAAATTTAATCACTGCCATCTGGATTTCACTATTAAAAAGTTGTATGATAATTTATACACTATAAATAGCTTTTGTTTTAAAACTGTTTCCATTGTTGACCGACAAGCTATCTGTTTGAGACAAGCACTGACAGCCATACATATACAACCAGTATTCTCTCTGCCTCAGTCATTACAGTCATCCCACACATGTAATACAGAAGTCAACTAACAATAATAATAATGCTGATAGTTACTTTTTGAAAATGACATATGTAAAGAACTATTATACAGTTTTACTTGCAAATTATTTAGGAATGGGATCAAGAAAGTTAGGTCAGAAGATACCTATAATACGTAAACTTTTTCAAACCCTACAAACATCAGCACAAAATAGACACTGAGCTTACATACAACCCGGCTTGTACGAGATAGATAATTCATTTTTGTCAGTTGAAAATAATGACTTATTGCGTGCATTTTATGTACATGTTATTACAACTTCAGCTCAAACACATATTATGATAAACACCGACCCCCTTCACAGTCGATTGCACACAGGCTAGTTCTGACATCTTGTCAAAAAGTTAAAAGGGGATGTTTTAGAGAATTTTTCTTGATTTGCTGTCGATGCCTTATTGACTCAACACTGAATGACAACTGCAGGTTGAAGTAACTGCCATATGAGCAAAATCTATGATGATAAGCTCAGAGTATATTGCCTCTTCTTTCTGACTTACTTTTGTCGCAATGGATGGTCTCGATCTACACACTTTCCTTCTTTATCTAGAAATCTATCAGGCTTTAACACAAAGGGATCTTCATAGATATCGGGATTGTGGGCTGTATGGAAGGCGTTTATGAGCACTACAGTATTCGCTGGAATCTAAAATATGACTGGCTGATGCAGAGTAGAGACAATTCTCACGTTACTAGTTGAAGTATTAACTAAAACGATGAAAGAGTTTTTTGATAGGATAGTCTTGGGTAGAGTAACTGCTACTAAATAACCAGTACATATGATAGACAGAATATCGGTTCACAGAATAAACAGGCAGGTTGTGAAAAGTTATAATAGCAAACTTTACTATCATTAGAGGGGTGTTCGTTTGAAAGCCCAAAGCCAGGGTTAAATGTTAGGAAAAAAGATTGCTTGCAACAGGATTCAAACATCCAACTCAGCTTTGTAGATCAATGCTCTAACAACTTCACTAATCCAGAATCGTTATGAATTATTACACCTGACAATACACACTAGACTGCCAGGGTGCTAGTATGAATAACAAAACAAACAAACAGTTAAAAGACAAAAATGGTGTCAACATTGACATTCTTATCTTCAACTAACTATGAGTTACAACCGCTAGCTGATTGTAACTCTCATGCTTGCGAAAATGCTGTTGCTGATTACTGGCAGCAATCAGATTACATTAGCTAGTACAGTTAGTACAGTGTACTGTAGATAAATGTTATCTACTGGCAATCTTGCCATCCTGAACAGCTGATAGTAAAGGCTGGAAATGATGTCACCTTGAACGTATCTTCCCAACCAATATGAGTCAGTGTGGGAGAGTAGGTCTACACTCCCGGATCTAGTAACCCACAGCCACAGCCTCATGATAAAACACCATCACGATTTTTCAAACGAAACCAAGCAGAGTATCTTTATATTAGCAACCATTAGCCATCTTTGACAAATTGGTATTAATCTATCTACAGTGTAAACCTCTCATCTTCTAATCTTTTTTGACACCGTCGAACTAAAGAAATAATATATACGTAAGTGGTTATTGAAGCGCTTCATAAAAGTTTTCTTCACGCGAGTCTTGAACTCGGACACTCCGCTCTATAAACTAACACTCTACCAAATGTCTAAATCTACCACATATGGAGTTGTTAGAATAATCTTTCCTATAATAAAAACAGTGTTCCGTAACATTGAAACATTCTAGTATGGGGGAAGATCTCTAAGAGCAGACTGCCAGAGCTCAACACGTTACCTATAAACTTACCGTTACTGTTACCGTTACTGTTACCGTTACTGTTACCGTTACTGTTACCGTTACTGTTACCGTTACTGTTACCGTTACTGTTACCGTTACTGTTACCGTTACTTCAATGTTACCGTTACCTACGGCTTATCTAATGTAAACAAAGCATGCTTACTCCAAACAATGCCGGGCTCAATTGGCAAACTTTGATGTGTAATTTCCTGTATAAATTTGCAACGATCTGAAACCCAATTAGAAACCCAAAATTTGCCTTCGTGACGCTTGCCTCCAATGAATGTGTATATAGATTGTTGTTGTAAAAGCAGTGTAACAATTTATGTTAAAAATAAAACAAATCTTGCAGCTGTAAGTCGGGCTTACAGCTAGTACTTTATAAACGCCTGATCTCTTTCTCTCCTTAGTTGAGATGTTGTGTATTCCCCCTACAAACCTTATAGCCAATAAGTTCTGTGTCTCTGAGAGTCATGTGGGGCAGAAGTACAGGTGCTTGAGACAGATATCTGAACTGTTCTAGCAGATAGGCTTCCATTTGAGGCAGCTTCTCTCTACAGCAGTCCGAGCGTAATGAACTGTTTAGTGCAAGTTTTTTGTTTGAGCTAGCTATTACGAAAGTCCAAATAAATGGTTTGTTTTTTATTTTAGAAACGAAAAAAACAATTTGCTATATGGCGATGCCACTTGAAAAGCACGCACTGTTCATCCATTGTGTGACTAATCTTACATAAAACTTAAAAATTCTTTTAGCTGTGTTTTATAAAAAAACAATTTTTTTTGAAATTCTCAGAATTTTTTTTATTTCAGATGTTTTATTTTATATTTTGCTTTAGCATATTTTTTTGGACACAAAACTAGTTTGTCAAAATTAAGAACAACTAGCAAACATATTTATGAGCAATTAGTCACTACAATTTATCTTCCCAGATAATATTTGTTTCAAAAAAGCTTACCAACTATCAGTTGATTTTTTTGACAAGCTTAATTTTATGTTGATTTATTGACTGTAGCAAGACTCTCAAATTTTTATGAAAACACTGAATTTAGTACCCATTTTGCTGTTATTAGTATACCTATAACTAAGCAAAATCTAGTATGATTTTTCATTTTTAATAAATTGCACAGTTTTTTGATGGTTTACGTTTAAATTTGGAATTTTTTGTACAAATTTGATTGGTAAAAGAGCCTTATTTTGGCAGATTTTATAAAAATGTTTTTTTTTGCTAATTAGCTCTACTAATAAAAAAGAGTTTGAACTGTTCGAGAATGTTAAACAGTTGATCCAGAGTTTAAGCTCTTGATATGTATTAAGTGTCTTTAGTTCTACACTTGAATTTTGCAACATAACCTCAACTCTGCTAATAAGGGTTGAATCGGATTTTCGATAATATTGCAAAATTAGGCTGCAGTCATTTGTGGCATCTAAAAAGGCAACCATAAAAAAGACACAACTGTAAACCATCAATGCCTTATGTCCAAATAGCAGTATAACATTTAAGTTACTTCCAGTTTGAAGGTTTAAAGGAATCAAAATTCTTTAACTTTTATTTAGCCACAGGCAGGGTTTAAATGTGCACTACACATGCAAAAAATCGAACACTCTTTTTACGTACGGAGAAATATGGAAGAGACTTTACATGAAACATTTTGAATTATGATAACAGATTACTGACAAGACACTGATATACTGCTTGATAGAATCTTTGAAACAAAAACCAAGACTGCTGACCATTACTAGCCACAATCTTTACTATAATAAGAGCCGCGTCTGTCCGTGTGTCCGCAACTACGCTAAGAGAATTAGGAAAAAAGATTCTACACCATGGGAATCAAACGCTGACATTCAGATTATAAGTCAAGAGCGCTATCATCTGCACCATTCAACCACCTTTCCACATCTAAGAATAGTTGTGCACGTAGATATTACATATGACAGCGTCATGGGACTTCCAGCGCACTAATGTAGTTCATCATAAAATACATTAGAAATGCTGACTGAATGATGAGCTGCAGATGGGCCAGACAACATTATCCATTGCTAAATTTTCTGCCAACATTTAACACCCGATTCGTAAGTCAGCGCTGCCATAAGACCCACAAAAAGTTATATTGTTATTGTTGAGGAGGAATATGGGTGTTTCCAGCTCATTCACATGATAACAACCCTAAGAGTACCAGTGCGAAAGCAGAACTTCCAGAAGTTTCTGTCACCAGTGACTAGCCATTGTCACGTTCGTAATAAAACATGTCCTTACTTGTCTTTGAGACATATGATGTGGGTCGGATTCAGCTGGGTGTCAAGCTCATCCTGGAGCCTCTTTTGTAGACCTGGATCATGTAGGAGGTCTAGGAATATCTGAGCGAGACTTCTTCTGCTCGTTTCCAACCCTATTGACACAGACAGAGAAATGGTGTTTTAAATAGCTTTAAAAATAGCCTGATGTGGTGTTGGCATGGGAACAGTTTGTAACTATTTTGGGTGGTCAAGGTCTGGTTTGAGGATTATCAACATAATTGAAGTTAAGGCATGTCATGAGTCAACCATAGTCTAGACTTCAAGGATGTTTCGTTTTGTTGTCTTTTTCATTTATTTGTTTGTTATATACCTGTAAAAATTTTTTAACAAATGAGGCTTATTTCAGTAGATTTGCTATATACCCGTGTATATCATAGCAATTTATAAAATTGTTTACTCTAGCTTAAGTAGCTGTATGGCATCCCAGTCAAAAGACCACCCCAGTAGACGCTATTATAACTTCCCAATATATAAATTCCAATTGATGTACAAAGTTTACGCTTCGAATTACGTTAGAAATTTCATCTATATATATAAGTCCCAGCGTTTGTTGGTTGTATGTTGTTGGTGTGTCCAATTGTAACGATCACGTTTTAGGAATGAAAAAATTTCTTTTCATTGTAGTTCAACTCATAACCTCCAAGTCTGCAGACAGGCGTGCTAAACCACCTGTCCGAGTGGCTACAATGCTATACGATAAAATAATTTTCCACATCATCCTTATTACACCTGCCGATCTTCAATGCCGATTCGTTACAAAGGTCACTTTTCATCTAGCACGCTTTAAGATCATGATGGTGTGAAAGATCATGATGCAATCTTTTTTTAATGCTGTTCTAAATTATAATAACGGCTCTTATTATAGTGAAGATTTAGACTAGATCATGTTACTCAAATTCATTAGGTACAGAAACATAGCCAATTCAAAATAACTTTTCTATGCAAAAACCTTTTATTACCTGTACAACGCTGGACATCCAACTAGCATAACATAAAAGTTCACGTTGGTACAAGGGCTCGAATTCATTTTGAATAATGAAAATCTCATAGTTAGCCTTACAAATATATGTTTTTCTTTTTGCGCACTTCGGAGAGAAAATGACGTATAGGGAGTTTTCTATTACAGAAAACTAGTAGTCTAGTTTTCTGTAATAGAAAACTGAAAGTCTAAAAGTCATGTTTAATACGCTATGAGAGATTGTCAGGTGTGCGGATAAAGTGCCCATAACAAGTAGCTGCACAATTATTCACAAATGCGTATTAGAGTGTCTGAATGTTGTGGTTTCAAAATCAGCGTGATGCAATCTTTTCTTCTACCACTAATCGTGGCTTCGGACAGAAAGTAATGATTATAGCTATAACTATAGCAATAACTATAGCAATAACTATAGCAATAACTATAGCAATAACTATAGCAATAAATATAGCAATAACTATAGCAATAACTATAGCAATAACTATAGCAATAACTATAGCAATAACTATAGCAATAACTATAGCAATACCTATAGCAATAACTATAGCAATAACTATAGCAATAACTATAGCAATAACTATAGCAATAACTATAGCAATACTATAGCAATAACTATAGAAATAACTATAGCAAAAACAAAGATTTTCTAATAAACTTGAATGCAATTCATATATCATAAAAGGTAGAAGATAGTAACATCTACCTGCTCTGATGAAATCTAGTAGTAGTCCTTTGATGCCTTCATCGTCTAGCTGTGGTTTACCATCTTTATCCATCTCCGCCTTCTGTATTTCAATAAAGTAGTCTAGACATCCTCTCTTGTTGTTAGCATCATAAGAAGCCTAAAGAACATGTTAGGCTAAGACAGTTTTTAGTTGCTCAAACTTTACTAAAATAATTGATAATATCTATATCAATCCCACTTTGTCACTGGGTGTCTGTCTGTCTGTTAGTTCGCAGAAATTCTATGCGTTTTCATTAATTTTAGTCAGTTCCATCCACACTTCACACGCCATGCCCTCCGTGCCTTTCACCATGTCACCAGAATATTTCATTTCCAAAATCCTCCTGGTTTATGAAAACCAGCCTTTTAAACACGGATTAGCAATTCAAGAATGCATTGTTGCATGCATGAAGGACAATTGCTTTTGATAAAAACGTATGGATTGTTGTTGGGAAAGCAGTGAAGCATTTTGTTTTGAAGATCTACACATGGGATGCAGGCTATCTGATTGAAAAAAAATGCCGGGCAACACCGAGCAACACCGGGCAACATCGGGCAACACCGAGCAACACCGAGCAACACCGGTCAACACCGAACCACACCGGGCAACACCAGGCAACACCGAGCAACACCAGGCAACACCGAGCAACACCGAGCAATACCGAGCAACACCGGTCAACACCGAGCAACACCGGTCAACACCGGGCAACACCGAACAACACTGAGCAACACCGAGCAACACCGAGCAACACCGGGCAACACCTAGCAACACCGGTCAACACCAAACGACACCGGGCAACACCGGGCAACACCGGGCAACACCGAGCAACACCGGGCAACACCGGGCAACACCGTGCAACACCGGGTTTACTGCTAATCGTTAGTAATCATTTTTCAAACTTTTACCCAAAATGTTAAGAAAATTTTACTAATGCCTTGACTACAAAATTTTCTTAACAATTTTAGCACCATCAACCTGCTACTCGACAACAAAGCTTAATATCTAATTATTGAGCAGGTTTGTTTACGAGTGACTACTTAGCATTATAGTTCATATGTTTCTATTCTCAAGCAGCAGATATTCACGACGTGATAGTTTTATTTTGTATTTACCAAAAACTGCACTCAACAATTGTACTGCTCATTCTTTTAATCTTTTGTCAAAAAAAAGAAGATGTATACCTAAGCTTAGTGGCTTCAAGTTTTGAGACTACTAAGTCTAGGCATACATCTTATCTTTTTTGCCCTTGTATATCCTTTTGTTTTTGCATTTATGACACTAAATGTAGACACCTCTTTATTAATGGATTTATCTTTTAGGTGGTGCTATATTTTTTGCATAAAAATGATTATGGACTGCCCAATAAAAAAATATATGTATTTACCACCCATCTTGCTCTGTTACTATTAAAATGTAGGCCCTATTAATGTTTGTTGCTGCTTTTCTCAAGCTCACTCAGCAAAACAAATAAAACCATTTATAATGTCAAAACCTTTTTGGAAACGTTCTTACAGGAGATGAAGAGTAACATTTTGTAAAAAGAGATTTTTGTTAAAACTTTTAAATTTGTTCCATTTTTCACACGAGTTTTAGACAAATTACTTTTGAGATCTAAAGAAATTGAGCTAAAAAAGTGTGAATCCATGCCTCCTAGCTTGCAGATTTTAATACAACCACAGAGGAAGAAGCTTCAGCTATAGCAGAATTGGTTTAAAATATTCAAAATGATGGTTTTTTGATTAGTTTAGAATTATACCTTTGCCTGGTCCAGACGAGACTTGGTGAACTCGTTGACAAGTTTCATCGCATCCTCAATCTTGCGATGAGTATCAGCAAATAGGAACTTGAAGTTAAACAAAAAAGGAAAGGCATCCAGAATAGCTGCACTAGACATCGGATCACCTGCCTCAATCTGTCGTGTGTTCATTCGATGCATCTTCTTACAAACTTCATCATCATAGGCGAATTTTTCGCCAAACATCTGCAAGAAAAAGTGAAGCTCCTACAACGTCAATAATCTATTTTGAGAACGTTTAAAGGGATTTTACGTTAGACGAACAGTAAAATACATGTAAATTGCTTAGTCTAAATTACCATCCCAACCCAATCCCTTTGGCCTTTCAAATTGGAAAAACTAAATATAACTTTTTAATTCAATGACAGTAGAGTACCAGTAGTATTATTTGTTTGTATCGAAAACTTTTCTTTTCTTTCTTATCACTTGGTTTAGTGTTCATGATTACAATTGTTTCACGTTAAGTTTAGGGAAGTTCACACCTTCAATGTCAATTTAAATCAATTTGTTTCATTTTTCTTTTAGACAGAAAGGTCTATGGTAGAAATAACAAAACAATGTAGTACATGTATAAAATAAAGTAAAATGAAAATATGTATTTGCTATCGCAAGAGCAGTGTCTGTCTGTTCATTTTTCCCAAGTCAGGGTCTGAGGTTTAATAAACGATTAATTTCAACGAGACTCCAATTAATGGCATTCAGGTTGTTAGATGAACAGTCTAACACATGTACAAATCAACCGCCTTTAAGTATTTCTGAATACTTGTGCACCTACTTATTCCATTTGCGCTATTGACACACATGATGATCTCTCAAAGCGCTCTAGACTGTCTAGGCACTAGAAGATATAATAGAGATGCCTTCATACATACAGATATAGCTTTTTTCTCCCGAATGGGATACAAGAGAAAACTATGTTTTTAAGGTTAATTATAAGACTTTGGTTATTAAAATCGAGTTTGAGAACTTGCATTGACATGGCACATTGTGTTATACAATTTCTTATTTCTCGATATCAAAAGCTTTGCATAAATTTTTTGCGTCAACTTAAATTTACATTATGGGAGGTCTACGTTATGGGAGGGCCTACAGTATAACATACAACTACAAAGTTTTAAGACCTATCAATCAACTTGAGGATTTTACGATGATCGCGAAACCTTTTTACTTGGAAAGTTAAACAACTTTTGGCGTCTTGAACAGTTTGGTAAAGCAATCCATTGCAAAGTTCCTGATAGTCATAAATCAAGTGTTGACACCTTGCCAATACAGGAGACAGAACTGACAATTTTATCTCAGCCACAAAAATGTGGCATTAAAAAAGGGACAATGCGATATTTTGGAGCTGTGCATCAACTGATGATTAGTCTTTGTTGTGCAATCAACCATCAAATTACATTGATCTCTTCAATGTGTATCTGTTAGGTATATATAAACAATAATAAACTCTACAATGAGTAACTGTTAGGTTATATAAATAATAATTATTGTGCTATACATCAAATTTATCCCTTAATGATTAGAAGGACAAATGACCCTTGTGTGTCATCTGGTTTTGAGCACAATTTAGACAGCTTAATATCGGTGACTTTTCATTATTAAATATAAAAATACAATTCATAGTTTATCAATAGTTTTAATCAAGAATTTTATATATTATTGCATATTAATATAATATGTTTCTTATGAAATATTCTATTATGGATGTTATATTACATGTCAAGTTAATACATTTCTTTTTAATTGTTTTATTATGAATGTTATACAATATTGCGTATTTTAATACTTGATTCAATGTTAAAAATGCAATTTAATAGTTTGTTTTTATTTTTAATTTTTAATGCAGTGATTTAGTAAGAGAACTCTTTAACCCCAAATATTCTGGCTTTTCAAATATGTTATAAATATGGGTAGTTGTCATTGCCCACCCAGCTTACTAAAACACAATTCAATCTGGGCAGGTTTGGGTAGTTGTCATTGCCCACCCAGCCTACTTAAACACAATTCAATCTGGGCAGGTTTGGGTAGTTGTCATTGCCCACCCAGCTTACTAGAACACACTTCAATCTGGGCAGGTTTGGGTAGTTGTCATTGCCCACCCAGCTTACTAAAACACAATTCAATCTGGGCAGGTTTGGGTAGTTGTCATTGCCCACCCAGCCTACTAAAACACAATTCAATCTGGGCAGGTTTGGGTAGTTGTCATTGCCCACCCAGCTTACTAAAACACAATTCAATCTGGGCAGGTTTGGGTAGTTGTCATTGCCCACCCAGCCTACTTAAACACAATTCAATCTGGGCAGGTTTGGGTAGTTGTCATTGCCCACCCAGCTTACTAGAACACACTTCAATCTGGGCAGGTTTGGGTAGTTGTCATTGCCCACCCAGCTTACTAAAACACAATTCAATCTGGGCAGGTTTGGGTAGTTGTCATTGCCCACCCAGCCTACTAAAACACAATTCAATCTGGGCAGGTTTGGGTAGTTGTCATTGCCCACCCAGCTTACTAAAACACAATTCAATCTGGGCAGGTTTGGGTAGTTGTCATTGCCCACCCAGCTTACTAAAACACAATTCAATCTGGGCAGGTTTGGGTAGTTGTCATTGCCCACCCAGCTTACTAAAACACAATTCAATCTGGGCAGGTTTGGGTAGTTGTCATTGCCCACCCAGCTTACTAAAACACAATTCAATCTGGGCAGGTTTGGGTAGTTGTCATTGCCCACCCAGCCTACTAGAACATAATTCAATCTGGGCAGGTTTTCTAGTCTTATTACCATAACTCGCGCTATTGTTATTATTATTATTATTATTATTGTTATAAATGTAAATGACAATATTGATAACAATTAATCACTGACTATAAAACAATGATTGTAATAATGATAATAACATAGTAAGATTTATGTAATATCAAACTTTAATTACACAGCTAAAGCAGGAATACCCATTGCATCTAGAGATATTCTCACATTCAACTTACCATGGAAGCTAAAACACAGCAGACGTATCCAACAACGAGCTCGTTGGTATCTATTGCTTGATCACCTTTCTGATCAATACTATCAACCATATCCTGGATTGTCTCTTGCATCACATTCTCTAGATGCGCTATCCCTGGTCCATAAGCTTTTATAGCCTTTGTAAAAATGCGTTTCAGCATGACGTGGTCCTCATCAAAGGTCTGTAGATATTAACAAGCCTATATAAGTGTTCTTCGTCATTGTAAACAAATATTTCATTTAGAGATGAACTTACAGAAGATTTCTGCAGGTTTTATCAGAAAGTATCTGTATTTTTCTATCATTTGCAATTGTTTTTGATGTTTGAGGTGATCTGACTGCCAGAATGTTTCAAGATTGAAATTGATAAAGCTAGACCATGATTAAAATGCTCAGAAAAAAATGTGTGAAAAATGACCTCACTCGTTGTTATCGTTGCGATAGCTAATATCATCTTTGCGTTCAAATTGAAGCGGTACGCATTATATTCTGTTGGTCTCTTTGCAATTATAGACATCATAATCACACTTTCACTTGATCTGATTGTTGTAATCGAGATCAAGTTTTATTGATTTTAATCTTGAAACATCCTGTCAGTCAGATCACCTTAAAACATCAAAAACAATCGCGAATGATGGAAAAATACTAATTCTTTTTGATAAAATCATTTCACAAGTTTACTGAAAGATTCTTACATGGAATCCTATATCTTTACCAGCTATGGTAGACATTCTCTTCATAGGTGGTCGGCCGAGATAGTCTGTTCCTACAAGCAAAATAGTAAAACGTTGCCACTTTCCCACCTCTCTATCTCTAAAACTTTCAGCTCGAGGTGACGCTGTACATCGTGAAAAACTGAAATGTTTGTGACTTCACATTTTGGATACTGTACCCCCAATCACCTGGCTGGTCAATTTGAAATACACCCCCTAAACACTGGGAGTTCCCTAGAGGGCGCCCAGGTTCCACGCCCTGCTAAACATCCAATATGATAATATGATTCATGCATTAATAAAGCAGAAAAAACCTACAAACAAAATTCACAATTTTATTTAAATACGTTTTTATTTCGGACTTTTTGTTTGTTTAGTATTGCAAAAACGATCGATTTTTCTCCTGCAAATGGCATATTTTTTGTTGCTAACAGAGACCAATATATTGTAGTTTACTATTCGTAAAAAAATTAAACAAAAATACAATTAGCTAATCATAAATCAATTTATAAAAACTGTTCGTGTGGCGACATAATAGTCGCTCTGCCCGCTAGCGTCAGTATCGCAAAATGACAAAATGTCGCTATGCCTGCAAAAGGGTTAATAAAACTGATTCCAGACATCAACCATCAAATCATCACTTTTCATTTACAAAAGAAAACATAATGAATACCAATGAAAGAAATATCATATCATTTGTTCTGAGTATATTGCTAAAGGGTTGCTAAAATGATGCAGTGTCGACTGTCTCTTTTCTCTTCCTTTTCCGTCAGCAGGCATGCAGATTTTAATGCAATCTGCATTAAAATGAAGACTGGAATTTCGGTGGAATTTCTTGGTATTACTTTGGCTGAATGAAACCTTAATGAGCAGGGGCCCTTTTACTGGCTTGGCTGTGGAAACCCCCTCTAAAGTAGCAAATTCACTGACAGTGCACCATGATCTGAAAACCCCCCTAAAACGTGATTTTGGGCCGAACCTAATGGGTCTTTTAGGGGGGAGTATCAGCCCTGGGCACTTTAGTTGAGAAATTCTTGCTGACCTGAAACTACACCCGATAAGCGGAAATCAACTCTAGATGGATTGATCTGATGGTGGCATTTTAGAAGCGAGCAAACAGATGCAGCTGAGTAGATGTCACAAAGATTAATAGCTAGGTATGACATCGTCTGTTTACATTCTGTTCTTAATGACATCTTATGCCAGATCCTGTTGAAGAGGCGTGACGGCGGCAAAAGCGGGATAAAAACTGGCGATGCACAGTGGGAGGCGCAGTGTCATAAATACCCCTTATATTCATATTCTTAGACATTGTGTCAAGGCCACTGAGGCCAGCTACCTGCAAGTACGTTAATAATCAACTACCAAGGGGCTTCCACATGTCATCATTCCATAATTGCCTCTTCTATGCCTACAGCGGACATATTTCCCAGAATTCGTGCAAGGCATTTTAAGGCAGGACAATTGTTGTTATTGCGCAAGTACATTGTGCGTAGTGCTGACTGAAAGAGAGAAGCAACTGTCTCTGTCACTATAGCAAAAGCAGAATGTATCAGCTTTATCGAACACAACTTTCTCAATTTCTGGTGTTAACATATTAGCATATATGGCCATTTTAGCCTTTAACAAGAAACACATATAAATATAATTTTTCTTTACCGTACCCATTCTACAATCTAATGCCAACAGGAAACAGATTGAAAGGCACTCATATGCCAACAGGAAACAGATTGAAAGGCATTCATATACACAGGTTAGTCACATGTTATAGTTCAGTTTAGTTCAGGTTAGTCAGCCTAAGTTCAGTGGTTAGTGCTAAGAACCATTCGTTGTGTTAGGAAAAGCATCCAGCCACAGCTGGATGCCTCATGAGCAAATGGTCACAATATATTCTGTGCCAGAATATACCATTTGTGGTGGTGACCCCTAATGACCTCCAAATAGAAAAAGCTGAAAAAAGATGAAAAAGAAATCGCATGGTAAATTTTGCTTCAACATTCTCAACAATTAGAACTTCAAGTCTGCTAGCAAATGGCCGCCTAAATCAATCAGTAGAAATACCACAAGTTGATAAGTTTTTTGTGATAAACCCCCTTCAAAAGACTTTAAAAGCTTGCATAAGCCATTTGACGAATTTTACTAATGTAACTTTATCACCAAACTTGACACCTTTAGCCGATGATAAATGTCCATCAATCAGTCCAGTCATGGCTTAATGAACAAACAGTCCTAGATTGAGTCTACATGTCACGGATACATGTCGTCTATTGAGAGCCTTCTCGCCATTCATCTTAGTAGTTAATCTTAACTTACTGACTTACTGAGTTGTAAAGATCGAGAATGAATTCAAAAAGTTTATTTTTTGAGAGTTAAATAAATCTAATAGTGACAACAGCTATTTAGTAGTGGGAATAGTCTGCCAAATAATTTCTGTGTTTAAAACAAAGGTTATGCTGAACATCTATCAAATGTTATCGAGGTCCTAATTTAGAACTCAAGTCTCCTTAGCTTATATTATTTACAGCTTGACCAGACATGTTATAGTTTGTTACAATCAAACATGTTATAGTTTGTTATATTCGAACATGTTATAGTTTGTTATAGTCAAACATGTTATAGTTTGTTATATTCGAACATGTTATAGTTTGTTATAGTCGAACATGTTATAGTTTGTTATAGTCGAACATGTTATAGTTTGTTATAGTCGAACATGTTATAGTTTGTTATGGTCAAACATGTTATAGTTTGTTATAGTCGAACATGTTATAGTTTGTTATAGTCGAACATGTTATAGTTTGTTATAGTCGAACATGTTATAGTTTGTTATGGTCAAACATGTTATAGTTTGTTATAGTCGAACATGTTATAGTTTGTTATAGTCAAACTTGTTATAGTTTGTAATAGCCGAACATGTTATAGTTTGTTATAGTCAAACATGTTATAGTTTGTTATAGTCGAACATGTTATAGTTTTACCATGACAAACTATAGCAAGTTTGCTATAATCAAATTCGCCTCCAGTCAATCAAGTGTATTTAAAAGGCACGTTGGACTCTAGCATACTTGCTATAATAAACTATGCCTTTTATCTATATAGTAGGCGCTCATACAACCTAAATTATCCGTTCCAGGAACGTTTACGTTATAAAGATTTTATGTTGTACAAACAGTAAAATAAACGTAAATTGCCTAATCCATTTCAAGATCTCTCCAAACTCACCCCTTTGGCCAAAAAAACAAAACAAACTAGACATGCCTTTTTAATTTGTTGGCTGTAACCTAACTGTAACATTATTAGTTTGTATCGACAACTTGTCTCCTTTTTCTGATCGATTTCACTGTTTTTATAGACAATGATTGTAGCAATTTTACAATAGTTGATGGGGACACGCATATTTGATGCCCATTTACAACGATTTGTTCATTTTTTTAAACAGTAAAGTCAATTTGGGAAAGTAAAACTAATAACAGACATATTACACGCCTACAATAAAGCAGAACAAAAATATATTTTACTACTAAAAGAGCGGTGTCTACAAGTTCGTCGTCTATCTGTATCTAGGGTTCAACGTTAGGATACAAGATAACTTTCAGCGACACTCTCAACTTGTGACATCCAGATTAGTAGACCGACGCTGTAACACCTGCACCAACCGATCGCCTTCAAGTATTTACATGTATTAACAATGGTGCAGCTACCTATTCTCTGTTTTGTCGATACATCTGACGATCTATCATGATGAACTAAAATGTAATGGAAGTTATATATATAATAGATGTAATGCTATACGTACATCATTTTTATTGTATATAGAGTATAATGCTATATGTACGTCATTTTTTTTCACAAATGAGGCGAGATATGTTACCATTCAAATCGAATTTGAGAGGTTGCCCTCCTTGACACACTACGTTATATAGAATTTTTTACGTAGTATGAAGCAAAGACTTTGCATAATTTTTTACTTTATCTGAAATTTACATTATAGGAGGTATACGTTATAGGAGGTATACGTTATAGGAGGTATACGTTATAGGAGGTATACGTTATACGAGGTATACATTATAGGAGGTATATGTTATAGGAGGTATACATTATAGGAGGTATACGTTATAGGAGGTATACATTATAGGAGGTATACGTTATAGGAGGTATACGTTATAGGACGTATAAATATACGTTATAAGTGTGAATAGACTGAAAGTATGCAAGAGTCAGAGAGACTTTACAATCCGATCCAGCTAGTCCATCATGTGACGATTGCAAGAACATCGATGTCACCCAAAAATGTTTGTTGATAATCACATCAAAACTGTTTTTAAGTACCTTTAAAATGCTATACATCTGTTTAGACACCATTGAATTGGTGTTATGACCAAATTGTAAATGGAAAAGAAATATGACAAAATGATATTTCAACAATAAGAGTTGAAAGCATTTGTTCATGGAACCAGCGATAGTTGCTAAGGAAGACAGCAACAATTTCAAGAATAATTATTGTGAATCACTTTATGCAGCGACATAAGATTTCTACAATGGGCAGTTTTATAAATTGAGATGACATGGAAAAATTTTTCGTGTTAATTTTTAATGACAAAATAATGTTTACAAACTTAAATCAATTTTTTCTATTTCTAAAGACTTATGAGCAGTCTATTACACTCTAAAACCTATAAAAAGTTAAAAAATTACAGCTGTTTACACCCTTTTTATGGGGAAAGTTCTCCATTCGCAAACACTAACTTTTTAAATTTAATCTTGTGACAAATAAAAAATGGGAACAATGAAACAATGAAACAGCTTATGAACTATGAATATGTGATTTTATTTGACAAAATATTGTTGAATTATCCTTTTTGCTGCCTGAAATTTTTACAAATAAGGTTTCTATCATTTTTATGCCATTTTATCTGAGTATCTATGGGCATCAATCAATTTAGCTCACAAGTTTCGCTAAAATTCAAATGTTTGATAAGTGTGCTTATTCTTGTCGAAGCACAACCGCAGTTCCGCAAACATATTGTTGAGCGTTGATCTGCGATACCAGCTGGTATGAGAAAACAGTCGCATGCTTCAAAAAAGTTGGTTAGGAACCTGTAAAGTTAACATATAAAATATGGTTGTACATGACAGCTTTCACATCCTAAGGAAACATGAGCTGTAAATCAACCAAGCGATTAGTTCAAGAGTTCTATTCGTCATAAAAGCATTTTGATGGCCAAAGAAATATTTCAAAACTTTGCTAATTAAAGATTCTTCCTACCAAATGTACCCATAGCAAAAGTTCTTTGAAGTATTATATATGCTAATTACAAACAATTTGCTCATAAACTAGCTATCATTAGAGATACTTGGCATAAGCTTTATGGCGTATGAAGCTGATAAGCCATACTTTATAATAATAATCTATATAAATCTCAATGTTTGTCTGTTTATCCATCTGTCCAGTTATAGCGATAAAGTTATAGAAATGAAAAATCCACTGAAAACTTGATTTGAACTCACAACCTTTATTTCTACAGCCTGACATGTATCCAATACACTACGCAGTTCAACTGGCTATACTATGAAACAAACTGAGCACATATTTATTACACATGCCAATCTTTCATGGCTTCACACTCAACACTGCAGCTAGCGCTATGTGTGAAGCCATACTAGAAGGAAAATGCGTGTTTACTCGACTGCTCACTAGCCTTCCAGAATACTTGTACGTATAGTTATTACACCTGATGATCTCTCACTGGATCTCTAAACTTTCAAGGTACTAGTAGTAGTAACAGTTGCTAAGAATCTCTTATCTGGAAGTCAGTAGAACATAAAAATGAACAATAAACTTTTATAGTTTTATCTTCCGTAGTACCATTGAACAGTTTACATTAATTGGTGACTCTAAAATCATCAAAGATTGTCAGATGTAAACTTTTTTATTAAATAGTGTTGAAGTAATCCGCAAGCAGCTTACAGTTGTACAAAGATTTGTCAAACTAATTTTTTTTAGAAATTCATAATGAATTTTTATTAAATACATAACACAATCATTCATAAGTTAGCAATTCTGATATACTTACAAAAATAAATACATTAGTGATAGTAATATGGGACTGCTTAAAATAAACACGTTGTTTGTTATTATTTCATAATTTGTTAAGTATTTTATAGAAGAATTATGGCAATACGCACATCAATGGGAAGCTAAGGATGTTTTAGACATGAATATTATTAAATATTAACTGCTATTTGACTTTTAACCTTAGTTATGGTGTAACAGCTGTATCTGCACATTACAATGGAAAATAACAGTAAATATTATGTTTATACTTGTAAACAAAGATAGCCAAATTTAACATTTATATGTGAACACACAATGTTTACATATAAATGTAAGCATACAATGTTTACATATATCCATGTAACTATATGAAAGTAAATTGGTAGTTTTTGGATTATTACTAGCATCTAAATATGGAGTTGGCAAGTTCTTATTGTCAATCACAGGGTAGGATAAAATGGGTGTCCATTAAATAGATTATATTTGTTGATAGTACTTTTGGGAGCAGACGGAGTGACTAGAAAACTTGCTACTGAAATACGTATAGTACATGCGGTCTGAGATAATAAATAAAAAAGTGAGTTTATGCCATAAATGAAAAAAAACCTGAAAAGAATTGCTAGATGATCCCATAATCATCACCACTCATCACCGCGGCAAATCATAGTACTTAGAAAATGATAGATTGAGTGTACAGTTTTTCAACTCCAAACTATGCCCACACAACTCTAGCTGGAGAGACATAATTGGAAGACAGACTCAAGCCAGTGTCGAAATTAAAGTGATAAGGTTTCCGAGTGTTATGGTGAATGAGAGGAAGTAAGTGAGGCAAACATAAAGTTTTACCAAATAGCCCAGTTAGTTTGTCAGAGAAGGCGTATAAGATGATTATGCTAGCCCAGTGGTTCTTAGCCTGAGTTCCATAGAACACTAGTGGTTCTGCGGTCACTTTCAGGGGTTTTGATGGCCGCCTCCCAAAGGTAACAGCAGAAGTTACACTGATTTGCTAGGTCATGTCTTTATTAAAATATATGTAATTTGTTGTGAGTTCATGCGTTTTATTGGTTTGTTCTTTGAAGACATTGATGCTAATACACAGTTCGTTTTGTGCACCAGTAAAACATATAACTATGTCTTGAATGTGAAAAAGTATATTTTAGTTTTCAATAAAGGAGCGTTTGGTGAAATTGCATATGAAGATGGTGGGGTTCAGCATGGCCGACAAGGCTAAGAACCATTGATCTAGGACTATAAAAGGGTGCAATATGAAACCGCCAAAAACCAGTTTAAACTGTAATAGGTCGATGAGGTTGGCCTGCAGATTGAAGTTCAAAAACTGCAAAAAGTCATCTGTTATGCTGTTTTACTCTTAACTGCGCAATAAAAACAGGGTGAGTCTTTTCCAGCTCTATGTGAACTACAGAGATAATATAGCGTATTAACCTTTAACAACTTGGTGTACTGGTAGGTTTGTACATGGTTCTGATTGTGTTCTTATCTGGCTTCAACCAATGAATTTATTTGAGGTTGTTATGCGTGGCTGCCATGTTCAACTCTGCAAAATTGTTCACTGAAAGTAAAAAATTGAGTCTCACCAGCTTTAATGAGTGCCTCCAGACAAGCATCTTTAGAGTTGATGACCACAATAGGATATGTGAAAATCTTAAGCTTCATCACCGCTCCATATTTTCTTGCCATCTCAAAAAGCTGAATGTGCAAGAACGATGGATTTAGGGACAAGACGTTACCAAGTATCGGTAGACCAGGAGGACCTGGTATCTTTCGAATGGGATCCTGCAAAAATACACCAAATTTCAAAACTTCTATAATTATTAGTTTTAAAATACAAACACGGTAATCAATTTTTACTATACTTTTAAAGACTGAAGTCTTAAAATTACAGCTAGTAAAAAATAAATAAAATAGTTTTATAGAGAAAAAAAAACTAAATATTTTAGACAATGCAAATACTTATTTAGAACTTACCCTGTACCATTTCACGAATAAGTACGTTGCTAGCAAAATGAATACTGCTGCTAGCAGATCAAATGTTGTGATAACACCGAGATCCATGGCCGATCTTCAGAGAGACTTCTGTTTCTGCTTGACAGAACCTTTCTTTTATCTTTAGCCTGAAATGCTTCAGCGAGCTTCAGCTAACACTCAGATGAATGGAATCACATGAGATTTCTAAACCAATCAACATACTCCTGCCCTTTTCTGTCTGAGCCCTTCAAGCTAGTACCGACTGTGTATGTTGTTCAGAGGGGAGTTGTCAAACCTTGTTTGTTCGAGAAGATTATCACATGAGTAGCATACAACTTAGACTGTTTATGCATAGTTTGCACGCTGTATTTATTGTTGATACACCTTGCAGGATGCAATTGCTAACTAGCGGTCATAGACAGCTAATCATGGTTGCTGGTGACACTGATTTTTATCCAATTAGCAAACTTTTTTCTGCAATAGCTTTAGTATACACACCTGTATACCTTCTTCTCTTTGTAAAAACACAGACTGAGGATGGAAAATCCCATAGAAACAGAGACACTAAACCAATGACTGAGTGGTTGACCAATAACAACATGCACGATAAAACTCCTGAATGGCAGTTTTTGTCAAAAAATATATGACTGGATGGAACCTGGAAATTTTTTTATAAAATCTTTAGCTAATTTTTACTTTTACACAAGTCGATCATAGATATTGAATAAGTCTAGCGTTTAGCTATTCTCAATAGCCTTTCATTCCAAATCATTAGGAATGCGAGTTTGCTTTTTGTTTGCTTGCTGCTGCCCTATATGTATACTTGTACAGTATACACCACTTACACACTTACACACAGATAGAAAGGTACACAGAACATATCAGTAACAGTTTTAAGATGATATCAGGTGAGTTTGGTTAGAACTTCTTTTCATCTGTTACCTATAGCTTTTACAATAATTTACAACTACCTACAAAATACCAACATAAACCTCTGATATACAACTATACAGGCTATATTAGACTGCTGTATTCGTTTTATAATGCATACACTCAGTTTCTATAAACTGGCGTTATTCAACTAGAAAATATTTTACTGCATAAACAGAAGTCAAAGATACTCTAGTTTTATTTAGATAGTGTTCAATTATAATATCAGTTTGTCCATACCTGCTAAACAAAATAAATACAGTATTCATAGATATGGTTAGTATGTAAACAAAGTTATCAGAATACCTCATTATATGAATAGATTTAAAAATAAAAATTTTAAGTCTATAGGTTTATTTGTAGATCACAGGCTTCAGCTGACATTTGACATGTAGAATAAAATTATGGTAACATTCAGCATGGTAAAATTTGAATGATCAAATTTTACTATGCTGAATGGTTAATAAATCCCTGCTCAAGTTCCAGAGATATGATCAATACTAAAAATGTAATATCGAGAACGAATCTCATGTATGCAGTTATTGAAGAATATCTAATAATGTGTTTTAGACAAGTAAAAGTAATCCTAGTTGTTCTTTAAACTACAGGTTAATATAAGATAATTATATTAGAATCTTTAAAATGTTGTTTGGTATAAATATACTAGATACAAATAACAATGTTGGAGCTTAAGTATTTCTATGAAAGCTTTATTGAGTACTGAGTGTTGAATATTGAGTATTGAATATTGATTATTGGCTATCGAATATTGACGATCAAATATTGACAATTGAATATTGACGATCGAATATTGATCATTGAATATTGACTATTGAATATTGAGCTGTCAGTAGCATTTTGAAAGCCATTGAGATAACATAAAAAGATATAGACAGTTTTTCTCAAATTTCGTCTGCAACTTATTGTACTGTATTATTTGAAATGAAATTTGAAAAATGTCAAGCTACCACCTCATTTGCACTACTTTTATTCCTTGTATACATCTATCTCATGAGAGATAGTGAACCCTTTCAATGTCATCTGATGAGAAATGGCACAAAGTTTTGAAATTATATAAAGGTGAGTAAATGGCAGTGAGTAATTCTTTTATTTGAACATATTAGAATCTTTTATCTGCATTAATGTTTACCATATACTAATACTGCAAACAATCAGTTCCATATTTCACGCAGTTCTGCTGCCAAGTATAACATTTACATCAGAATGAGTCATTATTGTCGCCGAATAAATTGGACTTTCACAGACGGTGGTGTCAGAAGGAGTGACATCGGGTACTTTCTAACATCCCGACTTGGTAGTTCACCAGCCAACTTTACCGTAAAGTTCTGTAGAATATTGGCCAAAAAGAGAAATATCCTTGACTTAGCCAACACTTCACCTGGACAACCTCTTCTTCCAGATCCGAAACCTAAGAAGCTGCAAGCAGTAATAGCAAGGGTGATAACTGTAAGTAGTAATAGCAGGGGTGATAACTGCAAGCAATAATAGCAGTGGTGATAACTGCAAGTAGTAATAGCAGTGGTGATAACTGCAAGTAGTAATAGCAGGGGTGATAACTGCAAGTAGTAATAGCAGGGGTGATAACTGCAAGCAGTAATAGCAGTGGTGATAACTGCAAGTAGTAATAGCAGTAGTGATAACTGCAAGTAGTAATAGCAGGGGTGATAACTGCAAGCAGTAATAGCAGTGGTGATAACTGCAAGCAGTATTAGCAGGGGTGATAACTGCAAGCAGTATTAGCAGGGGTGATAACTGTAAGCAATAATAGCAAGGGGGATAAGCGCAAGTAGTAATAGCAGGGGTGATAACTGCAAGCAGTAATAGCAGGGGTGATAACTGCAAGTAGTAATAGCAGGGGTGATAACTGCAAGCAGTAATAGCAGGGGGGATGACTGCAAGCAGTAATAGCAGGGGGGATGACTGCAAGCAGTAATAGCAGGGGTGATGACTGCAAACAGTAATAGCAGGGATGATAACTGCAAGCAGTAATAGCAGGGGTGATAACTGCAAGCAGTAATAGCAGTGGTGATAACTGCAAACAGTAATAGCAGGGATGATAACACTCGACTTTCTGTCTGCTGGTGACGGGCATCTTAAGTTTAATTTTACTGCTATCAGCGGTGGTGTAATGAAAATTCTTTGTATGATCTTTAACCTTATTCTATTTATGGGAGGAGTTCATTGATGTTTGCACACTTACCAAAGGCTGTACACTTACCGTAGTCCGAACACTTACTGTAATCTATACAGTTACTGTAGTTTGTACTCTCACTCTGGTGTACACATTCACCGAGATGTGTGCAAATACACTGTAGAGTATAGACTCACTGTCATGTACGCTGTGTACCATAGGCTGGAGTTTTATTCTTAAATTCATTAAAATTCAGGATTGAAAAATCTGCTTCGTGATGGATTTGATCAAGAAACTGCCCATTCCTCAGGCGATAATCTTACCAACTAAGCTACATTATTTATTAGACCTTATGAGCCGCTATATCGGCTAGAACATGCACTGCACTAAAACTTGCTTTCTTGGCTCTTATTAGCGAGTTTAGCTATATGGATAGTTCCGCATCCAAATTAGTCATTGGCAATGTGCCAGGCTAATGGCAAGTGACTACATTACCTGTCACTGTTTATAAACTGATTTTTATACCCGGGCATTGCTGGGCATTCGGCTAGTAACATAAAATAGGGAGATGGACAAATGTAGGTAAGCACTAACTTTTGTCGCAAAGGATGGTCGCGATCCACCAATTGCCCAGTTGCATCTAGAAACCTGTCAGGTTTGACAGTAAAAGGATCCTCATAAGCCTCAGGATTGTGAGCTATATAGTAGGAATTCATCAGAACAAAAGTATTGGCTGGAACCTGTACGAACATATATCATCACACTTAGAGGTTAGCCAACACATAAGAACAGACACGGACATGTGGAAACCTCAAGTTTAACAATGTAAAATGGAAAATTTTAGCAGAAATTTCAAAAAAAGCTCTAGCAGTAGAAGTAAGATTATACAATAGACATCAGTGCTGGTGCAAATGTTAAACTTCAGTTATTTCTCTAGCTCAAGTACGTCTTAGAGGTTTTACAACCATGAAACTAATATATTTGATCACTTCGGCTAAAATATAACCTGTGATATCTACCAGTAATGGCATAAGCCATATATTGAAGTAACCTTATATCCTGACACTGCGGTATCTCGTATGGTCATGTGTGGAACCAGAAATGGCAGCTGAGTCAAGTATCTGAAGTGTTCAAGAACATATGACTCCACCTGTGGCAGCTTGTCTCTGAAAGATCAAATGGCAGTGCTTGCTGTCATTATGAATGCGGTATTAATATTCACAATGTTTTGGTAAGCTACATGCAGCTCTATGCCTATGTATCACTGTTTCTATATAACTTTGTGTTTATGTAGCTTTGGGTCTATGTTGCTCCGTGTCTATGCAGTTCTGCGTCAATGCTGCTCTGCGTCTATGCAGCTCTGCGTCTATGCAGCTCTGCGTCTACGCAGTTCTGTGTCTATGCAGCTCTGCGTCTGCCTGCTGTATATAGCTCTGCATTTATATAGCTCTGCCTTTAAGCATTTCGGTGTCCGCCTAATCATAGAGTACTAACAATTTTTTCATTTTTCAAAATACCGATCAACTGTACATATTTTGGCCACGGGGGCCACTCAAATTTTATAAAAATTATCATCATCATCTTACAAAAAAGATTTGGCAATTTTGTGAAAAACACCAAAAAACCAAAATATTCGTATTCATATTTTACTGTATCGTTTTTATAAACAGAAGAATAAATTGTATTAAGCTGATTTTCTGTCAAAAAGGAAAGACAATTCTCTTTTGTCAAGCAAAGGAAGAACTGTTCCTGGATAAAGCACATTGCCTTGGATTGACATCCAAAGACAACACTGTGACATTCAGCTAACACATAAAAGTTAAAAATGCTCTAAAGTTGACCCTTACTTGTCCTTGAGAGTGATTGTGTGAGTTAGTTCAAACTGGCTGTCAATCTCCGCTTGTAACCTTTTTTGTAATGTTGGATCATGCAGAAGGTCCAAAAAAATTTGACGTAAGCTCCGCCCACTCGTCTCCAAACCTGAGAATTAGAAGTTTAACACTGATGAAAATGCCCTGTTATAAAATAATGCATTTTATGGACATGGAGCTGTTGCATATCATTGAATGAAAGGGTTTGCTGACAGTCTATTCTGTTTACAATATCTGAATGACAGCGTTAATCTAGCACTATTAATCTGTCACCTCTGAGCCATGGTAATGAAAACAGCAATATGACAGCGACTTACTCTCACAGTGTAGGGCACGAATCTTATAACTTCAAAAAGTGGGATGAATAAAAAAATTCTTTTGGCCTTTTATCCATGTTGCTCGCAGAGGGAGCAATTACATGAGAGCTGTTAACAGAGATATTGTAATAAAAGAGGAGAAAACTCCTGATGAGATTACAGTGCTACGGTAACTGTAAGTGAATCTGTGACGTTTTTCTGTCTGTTGCTCACCAATTTTATTGTCTGTCAATGCTCGAAGAATCACTGCATTTGGACTGGAATGGGCACAAAAATTTGTTTCGGTGTGTAGTGCATTTGGCCAGATACCATTAGTGATTTGACGATGGGGATTAAATCACCCTTAATTACCAACCCTGTGTGTTCAATGCTTTTAATATTTCCGGTGTTTATCCTTTTGAACTAAAGTGATTAACTGCGGACGTTATAATTGATAAGCCACGTTGTTAACTGACATCTAGATATTGTTCTGCATGATTTTATTTTGCTGAACTATATGAATAGCTCTGCAATTATTTTTAAAGATGGCAAAAGGTATGTGTCAGTAATTTTTACTATAATAAGAGCCGTGTCTGTCTGTCCAAAGCCATGCTAAAAGCGTCAGGAAAAAAAGGGAATCAGAGACCAGATATTCAGTTTCTCCATCAAGCATGCCACCATCTGCGCCACTTAACCACTTGTTGCCTTGCAGAGTAATTATGCACATACTTATTACACCTGATGATCTCTCATGGTGCACATGACTGACTACTAGTGCAACATATCATGTGAAATGTGAAGAAACACACATGAAACAGCACGTGAAATAGCACAAGAAATAGCATGTGAAATGTTATTTATCTTCACGGCTGATATTCTTCATACTTACTGCCAAGAAGTTATTGATACTGACTACTAGTTGGAAAAACTTTTAGCTAAGGTTGTTAGTATGTATTTGTGAAAAGTTATCCCTGCCTAAGGTTCTAGTCTTTAGAGGCAGAGAGCTGTTATTACCTACCTGCATAAGGTTATTACCTAAAGCTTGTATCGTGAACCTGTTGAGACAAATTACTACCTACCAGCAGAAACAAAGTTGAGCATTAGACCCTTCATATCCTCATCATCTAGCAAAGGTTTACCATCTTTATCTAGCTCTTCTTGTTGGATTTCAATAAATTAGTCCAAACATCCTCGCTTGTTGCTGGCATCAAATGAAGCCTACAAGTTGATGTATCGATAAAGTATTGGTAAAGTATTAATAAATTGTTGATAAAGTGTTGATAAAGTGTTGATAAAGTGTTTATAAAGTGTTGATAAAGGATTGATGAAGTGTTGATGAAGTGTTGATGAAGTGTTGATGAAGTGTTGATGAAGTGTTGATGAAGTGTTGATGAAGTGTTGATGAAGAGTTGATGAAGTGTTGATGAAGTGTTGATGAAGTGTTGATGAAGTGTTGATGAAGTGTTGATGAAGTGTTGATGAAGTGTTGATGAAGTGTTGATGAAGTGTTGATGAAGAGTTGATGAAGTGTTGATGAAGTGTTGATGAAGTGTTGATGAAGTGTTGATGAAGTGTTGATGAAGTGTTGATGAAGTGTTGATAAAGTATTGATGAAGTGTTGATGAGGTGTTGATGAAGTGTTGATAAAGTGTTGATGAAGTGTTGATGAAGTGTTGATGAAGTGTTGATGAAGTGTTGATGAAGTGTTGATGAAGTGTTGATGAAGTGTTGATGAAGTGTTGATGAAGTGTTGATGAAGTGTTGATGAAGTGTTGATGAAGTGTTGATGAAGTGTTGATGAAGTGTTGATGAAGTGTTGATGAAGTGTTGATAAAGTGTTGATGAAGTGTTGATGAAGTGTTGATGAAGTGTTGATGAAGTGTTGATAAAGTATTGATAAAGTATTGATAAAGTATTGATAAAGTATTGATAAAGGGCTAATAACTAGCCATATACAGATGACCATTAAATTTAACAATTTATATGGAGATACATGAACACTTCCTCAAACCATGAAAACAGTTAAAAACACTCAGACGCCATTTATTATAATGCAAGACTAATTTCATTCTGTGAGAAAAAATATTTTTACTGTTAAATTTAAGAGTTTTTTTTATCAAATGTACCTTTTAAGAACAGTTTCTTGCCTATGCTCTTTTATGTAAACAAGCCAGTCAATATGCCAATTTTTTTCTGATTGGTCAAAGGAAGTAATTTATATACATTTTTGGAGCTTTTGAGTTTGTATATTTGTAAGTTTGTCTCTTATGGAAATTGAGACACTTGGAGTTAGAGAGCTGAAAATTGGCATGTAAGATCCTTGAGAGAATAGGAACTTAACAGAGAGGTTTGCTAAGGTCAATGGCAGCCTTGAAGGCCGATTACTAGAGCCAAAGTAGTGAATTAGCTTGAAAATTACTAAAATCAATGTGCTTCTATTTTAAGTTTGGATTTCAATAAATTTTCTAATCAATTTCTGCAAGCATGTTTTATTATGTGCAAAAATAGAACAACAGTTCAAAATAATGTGCAATATTTCATATATGAGCGCGAGTTACGCAAGTTTGACCTTGTAATATACAAAGGTTATAAAAGAGTTAAGTACCTGTTTTTATCATAGTTATAAACGAACCTTCAGGATACACAAGCTGTCCGTTTTCAAAAGCATTATTAATGTCAATGTGAAACCACATAAAAGGTCCAATTTACTTTCATTACAAAAAAGAAAGTTTTATTCAATGTTTATTTACTTCCATTAAAACATAAGTTTTTGAATTAAAGAAAGTCAAAAAAGATTTTATGAAAGTAAATTTGCTCCCTTAATAAATCCAGAAACATGATGCCTTTAAAGAAGAAAACCACATCTACAAAATTATATGAAACACACAGAAAGAAGTAGCAGAGAAAATTTAAATCACCAGAACATAAACTTAAGAGATTTGAAGAACATAAAGAAAGAACTATAAGACTTCAAGATTTTGACAGAAGGAAACTCTAGAACAGACAGTGGCAAAAGTTAAAGAACAAAGTTTACAAGTTTTTCCAAATAAAACTGCAGAAGAAATTGCCAACAAGTACATGTATAATACTGAAAGAATTCGAATTGCACTACAGTGTCGAGTGAAACAGTTCAAAAAAGTGCTTTATAATGCTGCTTAAGCATGTCAAAATAAATCTATGGAAGAGTTTCTTGAAAGTCTTGAACAACAAAGAATAAGAGCAACTCAACAGAGACAGAAAGAAACTGTTAATAAAACATCAAAATAATTGCAGAATAAGAAAAACAAGAAAGTCAATAATTTCTGGTCAAATGACTAAAGGATACAAACGCTTGAAGCACAAAGGAAAAAAATACACTTGAACGATATGGTGAAATTATTGCATGGCATTTGTGTTATTTATGTTGGGTGTTCAAAGGTTGGAGGTCTACAACACCTGCATGTATGGGCTTTGAAAGGTTGGAGGTCTACAACACCTGCATGTATGGGCTTTGAAAGGTTGGAGGTCTACAACACCTGCATGTATGGGCTTTGAAAGGTTGGAGGTCTACAACACCTGCATGTATGGGCTTTGAAAGGTTGGAGGTCTACAACACCTGCATGTATGGGCTTTGAAAGGTTGGAGGTCTACAACACCTGCATGTATGGGCTTTGAAATGTTAAAACCAAAAACATTGCTCACCATAAAGTTCTTTAAAAGCATCTCATCATGAGAAACGAATAATCGGTGATTATAAAACCAATTTTCTCGCTATTACAAATCTTTTTATTCAAAGTTGAAGTATAATGGTTAATGTATTAGCTTACATCTACTTCATATACATGTACATGCATATACATCTTCCTTTTTCACAAATTGTGAATATCAAAAACATACCATCTCTTCTTACATATTTACTTTGCACTGCCATTATGACAGAATGTGTAGCATTATTAAAATTAACACTCTGTTTTACAAAATGAATATGGTTAAAAGAAATTAAGACAGTTATTGAGTTTATTCCTAGGAAACACTGGGTACTCTTGCTAAGACATAATAATAATAATAATAATAATAATAAAATAAAACAACTTCTGCAGCTCATGTGTTTGTATGCTGAAAGACCTTTTGACCTTTTGACCTTTTGTGCTAAGGTTATTGAGATTTTTTGGTTGATAAGTCAGAGATTCCATTAAAAATGTCGGAATTTTTGTCGATGATTAAAGAGAATAGCCAACAGCCACCGAGTTCAGAGTTCAGAGTTCAGAGCTCACCTATTCATGTAAAAAGGCTAGTTGACTTGCTCCAAAATGATTTGGTTTGCTGAAGCCAGAAGGAATTGAACTTCAAATAATTCACGCTCTAATAAGTTGAACCAATGAAAGCTTCATATTTTCATTACATTCTGTAAATTTTGATACTTGACTATTGTTTATTTACTCTCAGATCAAAATAAAGTTTAGCTGTGTTAAAGTTAACATACATGTAGTTACATGTAACTTTATATTTAACATAAATTTAACGCAAAGTTTAACAGTTTAACATAGTTTAAAAGTGTAATTAAATCTATATATAAGTAAATGCTTTATGCTTAATGGCTCAGTGAAACATTTATATTTATAAACATTCACCTTTGCTTCATCTATTCGTGTTTTTATGAAGTCATTAACGACTCCCCTCGCTACTTCCAGCTTTCTATGGGTGTCTCGAAACAAGAACTTGAAATGAAAGAGAAACGGGAGGGCATCCAGGACCGCCCCACTCGACAAGGGAACTGTTCCTTCGACTAGTCTCTCACTCATTTCATTAATCTTTTGGCAGACTTCATCGTCGTAGGAATATTTCTCACCAAACATCTGAATTAAAATTTCACTTTACAGCTGGCTAAAGGATCGTGAAAAGCAAAATGAGGTTCTCAAACAGAAAGTAGCAATGAGCAGACAACTCAAGGTTCTTTGTTAATCATGACAAACAAAAGGTTGAGGAATTCAACTAAAGTAAAAAACTGTGAACACAAATAATAAAAGTTATACCATAATTTTTTTATTTGAGTTAGTAACATCAACAAAATGATGTTTTTTTGTTACATGTTAAAGGAAAAAAGGAAAGACAGAAATCAGGAATTATTGAGTGAGTTGAACAAACGTGCTTTAAGGTTGGTAATCTATTGTAGATTAAAGTATGGTAGATGAGTTGGGATAGTGAATTGAAGGTTGTAGTAACACAAATTTCATGAGCTGAAACATACGATGGTGGATACAATATGTTGGATATAATATGTTGGTGCCACAGAGTAATAAAAGATGTTTATCATAACGAAATGATATACATGTATGTATACCATATATGATATGAAATAAAGAAGTTCAACTTCTGAGCACCTTGAAAATAATTTTAATTTTAAACTTTTGACTATGTTTAGATATTGCTTTGCTTTCTTTTCTGAAAACAACTTGTTTTCCAATACTCACCTGGTTCCACTTTTAGTAAGGTTGGTGCATTTAGGGCTAATAATCAAAGATTAACATTTTGATACCATCTCAACTCTGACCTCGCACTGTATTGATACATGGTACCGGAGAACAGTCCTTACTCACCATAGAAGCAATAACACAACACACATAGCCTGTGCTCAGCTCTGCCGCATCTATCACATGACTATCTTTTTGGTGAATGTCATCAATCATATCTTTTATTGTTTCTTGCATGACATATTCCAGATCTGCAATGCCTGGTCCATAGGCTTTCATAGCCTTAAAAAATATGCGCCGCAGCATAATTTGCTCATCATTCAGTGTCTTCAACATAAAGCATATCATGACAAGAAATTTTGATTTACACTAATCCAGACATCTGCTAATTGTAAGAGTGCAAATCGGATTTCTGTCAGTTATTTGGGAGTTGTCTTCCTAATCTTTACTATGATAAAACCCATATCTGCCTGTCTGTTTGTTTGAAGCCAGGGTTTGAAATTAGAATAAAATATTGCTTCATCTGAAATTTAAGCTCGCGACACTCGGCTTTGCAGACCACAACTCTAACTGCACTAATCCAATTAAGAACAGGCAATTGTACATATAGTAATTCTCTGTGCTTAATCGGCACACTAGACGATGTCTCATGACACACTTGACGTTGTCTCATGACGCACTTGACGATGTCTCATGAAACACTAAACGATGTCTCATGACACACTAAATGATGTCTCATGACATACTTGACGATGTCTCATGACACACTTGACGATGTCTCATGGCACGCTTGACGATGTCTCATGGTACACCCGGACTGTAATGGTACTAGTACATATATAACCATGAAGTTACCTCTGCTACTCTTATAGTTAGGCAAAGAGCGATAGTATTTAAAGTACCTGAGAAATCAAACTTGCTCTTTGCAGACCAGATTTTCGACCCAAAGAGTTTTGCAAGTAATGATGACAAAATGACTTGGAATGATTAGGGTAAGTTGATAGTTCAGAGTACACCAAAACAACAAAATGTCCATGAGAGTTTTGAGATAGCTGTTGAGGAAGAAATACAGTGTTAAAGATTAACCTTTTTAATTTTATTCTTTCTAAAAGCAATGGTTGACTATGAAGATTAATTCATCACTGAGTATTTGTGGACTTTCTAGCAAAATTATAGAAAATACAATACGAATATTTCGTAGCTCTAAATACAATGGGTTTGATATTCACTCAATATTTTACGATTATTTCATTAGCGATGTGATTTTAGTATTTCTAATAACTTAAAATTTTTTGTGCACAAAAACTGTTGAGAAATATCTAGAGAAGTGTTAATATTCTCAATGCTTCACCTTAGTTTAATTAACTTTCTCTTGGGAAAGTAAACCAACTTAATCCAGCAATGATTGATGATAATAATGATAACATTCCTTGTCTTTACTATTATAAGAGCAGTGTCTGTCTGTCCGTCTGTTCAAAGCCATGTGAATAGCAATAGGAAAAAAGATAACCCAGCACAAGAATCGAATCTTGGGTGTCGCATTCATAAACAACCACGCCACCGCTACATCGCGCCACCGCTACATCGCCCCACCGCTACATCGCGCCACCGCTACATCGCGCCACCGCTACATCGCGCCACCGCTACATCGCGCCACCGCTACATCGCGCCACCGCTACATCGCGCCACCGCTACATCGCGCCACCGCTACATCGCGCCACCGCTACATCGCGCCACCGCTACATCGCGCCACCGCTACATCGCGCCACCGCTACATCGCGCCACCGCTACATCGCGCCACCGCTACATCGCGCATTTCACACATTTCTTTGCGCATGAGATGCTGCAGATATGGAAGCATGCCTGTTACTTGCCACTTAACAATCACACAAACTGATGTCATGACTAAACCAAAATTTTTCTCATTTGAGTAGAAATTTTATCAGATTCTAAAAATCTTACAAAATTCCACGATTAAATCAGCCTACATAAAAGCTTGATGAAGACATAGCATTATAGATGAAGATGATAGCATTCTTGAACATGTTAGTAGAGGCAGTTATAATTGACAACTGTTGCAGGTAGTTTATGTTGAACTTTAGGATTTAATTGTTCTAAAAGCCTTGAGCATTTCAGTTAGTCTAGCAACTTGTTCAAGTGTATTTGAAAAATTGAATAAAAAAACATGAATTAGGACATAACGTCAGTACAGAAAGTAATTGTAGAACTAAAGCACACGTATTTGGTTAACCAAGTGTCAATGTGTAGGACAGTTATCAGCAAGGTCATACGGCATCAGCTAATTATAACCAGTACATATTTCAACAATTTATTCACCAGTGGTTAACAGATTTATAGCTTCTACTTCCAACGTATGCTGACGTTACATTATTATATAGCTGTCAGCACCAGTAGATCCCACGACAAGTCAAATTGAGCTGATTAATTCGTGGGCAACAAATCTACCAACTAACAACTAACCTTCTACCTTATAAGCTTAATTCAGTCTACACGTGAATGTGCAAGTTTGCCATCGCTGATAACTTGCTTAAAGTTTGTTCATAGCTGACATTATCTCTGTAACCTTAGAACTTTACAAGGTGGCTGTAGCTCATAAAATAACAAACAACTCTTACCAGAAATAGGTTGCAAATGAAACAGCAACTTTTTTAAGCGTTTGTCTCTATGCATGAGTGATCAGCAAATACTTGGAGGAGCTAAATAAACCACTACAAATTATACATTGGGTAGCTTTCTTTGAGATCTTATAGCTTACTAGTTGACCCAGTTATAGTTTGTCTTGTAGTTTAATAGATGACCCAGTTACTGAATGTCTTATAGTTTACTAGATGACCCAGTTACTGAATGTCTTATAGTTTACTAGATGACCCAGTTATTGAATGTCTTATAGTTTACTAGATGACCCAGTTATTGAATGTCTTATAGTTTACTAGATGACCTAGTTATTGAATGTCTTATAGTTTACTAGATGACCTAGTTATTGAATGTCTTATAGTTTACTAGAGGACTCAGTTATCGAATGGCTTTTAATCAGTTCTACCTCTAATACATATGTACTTTAATAAAAGATTAGTTTGTTAAGCCCTAGATCCAAGTCACTGGTGAGGAGAACCTTTCAGAAGTTGTCATGCTATGGGCCATCTACACTATAGCTGTTTGATACTGTGTTATTAGGGATTGGTGTTTCCTATGGTATTATGGCATTTTCATTAAGTCCAAATATCTCACTTGTACTGCCATAAGAGCATTCATAGATAACCCTCAATAGATTTATGATGAGCTTCAATCTTTCTAAGAGAGACAACTCCTAGGTCCACCTTGTTAGTATGAGAGGCAACTCCTAGGTCCACCTTGTAAGTATGAGAAGCAACTCCTAGTTCCACCTTGTTAGTATGATCGGCAACTCCTAGGTCCACCTTGTTAGTACGAGAGGCAACTCCTATGTCCACCTTGTTAGTATGAGAGGCGACTCCTATGTCCACCTTGTTAGTATGAGAGGCGACTCCTAGGTCCACCTTGTTAGTAGGAGAAGCAACTCCTAGGTCCACCTTGTTAGTATGAAAGGCAACTCCTAGGTCCACCTTGTTAGTACGAGAGGCAACTCCTAGGTCATCTTGTTAGCCCTTTATCCCGCAGCAGAGTGATTTCCTATTGACTGGTTAGAGGCCAAGTGGCTGAGAACAATTATTATAGACGTTTGATTAATAGTGCTTGTTGTAGACATGAAAATCATTGCTGAAGTTGAAGATGAATCTAGTCATTTCTGAGCTTTGCGGATGAGTATCACCCCACACTTCAGCCATGTTATAAGCAACCAGTGTCCTGTCAGTCTAGTGTGTAGGGAGAGATTGTCATGTGTGCTGATAGAGCACAGCAAATAGCTATCAGCACAATTAGTCTAACAGACAGCGATTGATTGGTGCAGATGTTAGCATGCCAGTATACCAAGCTAAGTGTTGTGAGTTCAAACCCTGTTGAAAGCATTTTTTATCTCAACTTATAACCATGGCTTTAGATGGATGGATGCACGAACACGATTCTTATTATAGTAAAGATTGAAAAGCTCAGCCAGAAACCAGAGTGCAATGAGATGCCTGACACTGTCCACCATGAACAGGTACTGCTGCCAATTCTTTATCTGATTCACAAAACAATGAGCTAAAACAGGAAATGGTAGAATTAAAAATTTAGAACTGCCGATGAATAACACTTCACTGGTGTTTTACTTCACACAAGTTTCTTTCCACAAACTATAGTTGCACCTGCTGTCACACTTGTAGGACTTGAGGACATTCACGTCTCCAGCAATGTGGAAGAGCTTAACTATACGCATACTTGCGCAATATATTGTGCAAATGCAAAAAAGTTAGACTACTTGAAATTCACGAACATTTCCATGAAGACCTTTATAAGGATTAAGCTATAGTTTGTGATTTGATATGTACAGTTAGTATAACGTAAAGGTAACCAAAACTTATAGAAAAGTTAGTAAAGCTGCTTTAAAAGGAATCTCAAGTGGTATGATCTTTAGATCAATGTTTATATTATAACTATTATAAAAATTTATAAAAAGAAACATTATTTTTCTACTCTATTTCATTTTATAAAATGTTCTTATACTGTTTTTGCACATGAAATAACACAAGTTTTTATAGCAACATTTCAGAGAATGGTAAACTAGTTAGTGTCATCCGCAGAGTCAGCTCCATCAAACATAATGTCATGAAGGAAGCACAAAACTTGACTATCATGTAAAGTAAACAAGAAAAAAAAATAAAACATCAGAAAACTATTACAAAAAAGTTAAATTCTTTACCATATTCAACTATATTGCAACATTCTATCTGACTGACTGAACAATGAATCTGTAAAAGATGCAAAATACTCTTGGCAAGCGTTTCCTTTATCAGTTGCTAAGGAACTCGGTATCTTAAATATGTAGAGGAAAGCTTGTGTATGTACAGCGTATATGGTTAAAAGAGTCTATTACTGAACTCGGTAGAGCAAAGCTGAAAACATTGAATTGGACTGCTGTTCTTATATCACTGGCGTCTAACGAATTTAACATGCGTGGAAGGCGGTGATAGGAGAATAGACATCGGGTACTTTCTCACATCGCGTTCTGGCAGCTTCCCGATGAGCTCCACATTGTATTTTTGTAGAATGTTAGCCAAAAAGAGGAATATTCTTGACCTGGCTAACAATTCACCTGGACACGCTCTTCTTCCTGATCCAAATCCCAGAAAACTGTAAAATCCGAAAAAACAACAGCTATTATGTTTCTAGGTTTTATGAAACAGTCTAGTTACATAAAAACCATTTGTTTTATGTAACCAGAGGCTCAGACCAGAAGTTTCGCCAAAGGCTTTGAGACATATATACATTGGAGATATACTTTGTGCATGGGCAGTTAGTGTGCCAAGTCTATATAAAAATTTTATCATGTTTTTCAAGCATTTGTTATCATTTCTACTGTACTCAAACCTTTGCGCATAATTCTTCAAAAAACATACTGTATCTAAGATGTTATAAACATGATAAAAGAATCTTTTACTTTGTTTGGTTTAACAGATTAATTTATAAGAGGTAATGTCAACCTGATCTAGTCTCATGATATTCATTCCAGTTTAGTGTGATTTAATCTATTCTAGTTTTATCTATTGAAGTCTACACGTGATAATTTAGACTGTTTTAGTCAGGGTTGTTCTAGTTTACTCCCTAATTGTATCTGCTGTAGTCTGGTTATCCTAGTTTACTCCCTAATTGTATCTACTGTAGTCTGGTTATTCTAGTTTACTCCCTAATTGTATCTACTGTAGTCTGGTTATTCTAGTTTACTCCCTAATTGTATCTGCTGTAGTCTGGTTATCCTAGTTTACTCCCTAATTGTATCTACTGTGGTCTGGTTATTCTAGTTTACTCCCTAATTTTATCTACTGTAGTCTGGTTATTCTAGTTTACTCCCTAATTGTATCTGCTGTAGTCTGGTTATCCTAGTTTACTCCCTAATTGTATCTACTGTGGTCTGGTTATTCTAGTTTACTCCCTAATTTTATCTACTGTAGTCTGGTTATTCTAGTTCACTCCCTAATTGTATCTAATGTAGTCTGGTTATATTAGTTTACTTCTTAATTGTTTCAAATGTATTCTAGTACGATTTGTTTCACTTTCAGAAACATTTTATTACAGCTTTCTTCTAGTTGGACAAATACAAGATGCCTTAAAATTGTATTTAACCCCAAAGTACGGATTACTAAGACCCAAAACTAGCTTTAACATCACAGTATTTGCTCATGTATTAGCGCAGGTTATGAGCATGTGAAGCCCATTAGGGCAGTTCAGCTACTGTACATGTACAAAAAAAAATATGTGCAAAAAATGTCTTGTAGTAATTTACAACTATGAGTAAAAAATATGTAATCTACATTCATCAATTAATTTAGTCTTAGTATCCTAGTACGGTTTGGAACGAAAGTTGGTTGTGGAAAGCAAATTCTTCGTTTGATCTTTGAACTCTTACATTATCATTTTTTATATTTTGTGTTAAAAGTTCTTGGAATCAGGGCATTGCATTAGCGAGTAACTTGCCAACTTAATGTTGAAATTTAATCACTGCCATCTGGATTTCACTATTAAAAAGTTGTATGATAATTTATACACTATAAATAGCTTTTGTTTTAAAACGGTTTCCATTGTTGACCGACAAGCTATCTGTTTGAGACAAGCACTGACAGCCATACATATACAACCAGTATTCTCTCTGCCTCAGTCATTACAGTCATCCCACACATGTAATACAGAAGTCAACTAACAATAATAATAATGCTGATAGTTACTTTTTGAAAATGACATATGTAAAGAACTATTATACAGTTTTACTTGCAAATTATTTAGGAATGGGATCAAGAAAGTTAGGTCAGAAGATACCTATAATACGTAAAGTTTTTCAAACCCTACAAACATCAGCACAAAATAGACACTGAGCTTACATACAACCCGGCTTGTACGAGATAGATAATTCATTTTTGTAAGTTGAAAATAATGACTTATTGCGTGCATTTTATGTACATGTAATTACAACTTCAGCTCAAACACATATTATGATAAACACCGACCCCCTTCACAGTCGATTGCACACAGGCTAGTTCTGACATCTTGTCAAAAAGTTAAAAGGGGATGTTTTAGAGAATTTTTCTTGATTTGCTGTCGATGCCTTATTGACTCAACACTGAATGACAACTGCAGGTTGAAGTAACTGCCATATGAGCAAAATCTATGATGATAATCTCAGAGTATATTGCCTCTTCTTTCTGACTTACTTTTGTCGCAATGGATGGTCTCGATCTACACACTTTCCTTCTTTATCTAGAAATCTATCAGGCTTTAACACAAAGGGATCTTCATAGATATCGGGATTGTGGGCTGTATGGAAGGCGTTTATGAGCACTACAGTATTCGCTGGAATCTAAAATATGACTGGCTGATGCAGAGTAGAGACAATTCTCACGTTACTAGTTGAAGTATTAACTAAAACGATGAAAGAGTTTTTTGATAGGATAGTCTTGGGTAGAGTAACTGCTACTAAATAACCAGTACATATGATAGACAGAATATCGGTTCACAGAATAAACAGGCAGGTCGTGAAAAGTTATAATAGCAAACTTTACTATCATTAGAGGGGTGTTCGTTTGAAAGCCCAAAGCCAGGGTTAAATGTTAGGAAAAAAGACTGCTTGCAACAGGATTCAAACATCCAACTCAGCTTTGTAGATCAATGCTCTAACAACTTCACTAATCCAGAATCGTTATGAATTATAACACCTGACAATACACATTAGACTGCCAGGGTGCTAGTATGAATAACAAAACAAACAAACAGTTAAAAGACAAAAATGGTGTCAACCTTGACATTCTTATCTTCAACTAACTATGAGTTACAACCGCTAGCTGATTGTAACTCTCATGCTTGCGAAAATGCTGTTGCTGATTACTGGCAGCAATCAGATTACATTAGCTAGTACAGTTAGTACAGTGTACTGTAGATAAATGTTATCTACTGGCAATCTTGCCATCCTGAACAGCTGATAGTAAAGGCTGGAAATGATGTCACTTTGAACGTATCTTCCCAACCAATATGAGTCAGTGTGGGAGAGTAGGTCTACACTCCCGGATCTAGTAACCCACAGCCACAGCCTCATGATAAAACACCATCACGATTTTTCAAACGAAACCAAGCAGAGTATCTTTATATTAGCAACCATTAGCCATCTTTGACAAATTGGTATTAATCTATCTACAGTGTAAACCTCTCATCTTCTAATCTTTTTTGACACCGTCGAACTAAAGAAATAATATACACGTAAGTGGTTATTGAAGCGCTTCATAAAAGTTTTCTTCACGCGAGTCTTGAACTCGGACACTCCGCTCTATAAACTAACACTCTACCAAATGTCTAAATCTACCACATATGGAGTTGTTAGAATAATCTTTCCTATAATAAAAACAGTGTTCCGTAACATTGAAACATTCTAGTATGGGGGAAGATCTCTAAGAGCAGACTGCCAGAGCTCAACACGTTACCTATAAACTTACCGTTACTGTTACCGTTACTGTTACCGTTACTGTTACCGTTACTGTTACCGTTACTGTTACCGTTACTGTTACCGTTACTGTTACCGTTACTGTTACCGTTACTGTTACCGTTACTGTTACCGTTACTTCAATGTTACCGTTACCTACGGCTTATTTAATGTAAACAAAGCATGCTTACTCCAAACAATGCCGGGCTCAATTGGCAAACTTTGATGTGTAATTTCCTGTATAAATTTGCAACGATCTGAAACCCAATTAGAAACCCAAAATTTGCCTTCGTGACGCTTGCCTCCAATGAATGTGTATATAGATTGTTGTTGTAAAAACAGTGTAACAATTTATGTTAAAAATAAAACAAATCTTGCAGCTGTAAGTCGAGCTTACAGCTAGTACTTTATAAACGCCTGATCTCTTTCTCTCCTTAGTTGAGACATTGTGTATTGCCCCTACAAACCTTATAGCCAATAAGTTCTGTGTCTCTGAGAGTCATGTGGGGCAGAAGTACAGGTGCTTGAGACAGATATCTGAACTGTTCTAGCAGATAGGCTTCCATTTGAGGCAGCTTCTCTCTACAGCAGTCCGAGCGTAATGAACTGTTTAGTGCAAGTTTTTTGTTTGAGCTAGCTATTACGAAAGTCCAAATAAATGGTTTGTTTTTTATTTTAGAAACGAAAAAAACAATTTGCTATATGGCGATGCCACTTGAAAAGCACGCACTGTTCATCCATTGTGTGACTAATCTTACATAAAACTTAAAAATTCTTTTAGCTGTGTTTTATAAAAAAACAATTTTTTTTGAAATTCTCAGAATTTTTTTTATTTCAGATGTTTTATTTTATATTTTGCTTTAGCATATTTTTTTGGACACAAAACTAGTTTGTCAAAATTAAGAACAACTAGCAAACATATTTATGAGCAATTAGTCACTACAATTTATCTTCCCAGATAATATTTGTTTCAAAAAAGCTTACCAACTATCAGTTGATTTTTTTGACAAGCTTAATTTTATGTTGATTTATTGACTGTAGCAAGACTCTCAAATTTTTATGAAAACACTGAATTTAGTACCCATTTTGCTGTTATTAGTATACCTATAACTAAGCAAAATCTAGTATGATTTTTCATTTTTAATAAATTGCACAGTTTTTTGATGGTTTACGTTTAAATTTGGAATTTTTTGTACAAATTTGATTGGTAAAAGAGCCTTATTTTGGCAGATTTTATAAAAATGTTTTTTTTTGCTAATTAGCTCTACTAATAAAAAAGAGTTTGAACTGTTCGAGAATGTTAAACAGTTGATCCAGAGTTTAAGCTCTTGATATGTATTAAGTGTCTTTAGTTCTACACTTGAATTTTGCAACATAACCTCAACTCTGCTAATAAGGGTTGAATCGGATTTTCGATAATATTGCAAAATTAGGCTGCAGTCATTTGTGGCATCTAAAAAGGCAACCATAAAAAAGACACAACTGTAAACCATCAATGCCTTGTGTCCAAGTAGCAGTATAATATTTAAGTTACTTCCAGTTTGAAGGTTTAAAGGAATCAAAATTCTTTAACTTTTATTTAGCCGCAGGCAGGGTTTAAATGTGCACTACACATGCAAAAAATCGAACACTCTTTTTACGTACGGAGAAATATGGAAGAGACTTTACATGAAACATTTAGAATTATGATAACAGATTACTGACAAGACACTGATATACTGCTTGATAGAATCTTTGAAACAAAAACCAAGACTGCTGACCATTACTAGCCACAATCTTTACTATAATAAGAGCCGCGTCTGTCCGTGTGTCCGCAACTACGCTAAGAGAATTAGGAAAAGAGATTCTACACCATGGGAATCAAACGCTGACATTCAGATTATAAGTCAAGAGCGCTATCATCTGCACCATTCAACCACCTTTCCACATCTGAGAATAGTTGTGCACGTAGATATTACATATGACAGCGTCATGGGACTTCCAGCGCACTAATGTAGTTCATCATAAAATACATTAGAAATGCTGACTGAATGATGAGCTGCAGATGGGCCAGACAACTTTATCCATTGCTAAATTTTCTGCCAACATTTAACACCCGATTCGTAAGTCAGCGCTGCCATAAGACCCACAAAAAGTTATATTGTTATTGTTGAGGAGGAATATGGGTGTTTCCAGCTCATTCACATGATAACAACCCTAAGAGTACCAGTGCGAAAGCAGAACTTCCAGAAGTTTCTGTCACCAGTGACTAGCCATTGTCACGTTCGTAATAAAACATGTCCTTACTTGTCTTTGAGACATATGATGTGGGTCGGATTCAGCTGGGTGTCAAGCTCATCCTGGAGCCTCTTTTGTAGACCTGGATCATGTAGGAGGTCTAGGAATATCTGAGCGAGACTTCTTCTGCTCGTTTCCAACCCTATTGACACAGACAGAGAAATGGTGTTTTAAATAGCTTTAAAAATAGCCTGATGTGGTGTTGGCATGGGAACAGTTTGTAACTATTTTGGGTGGTCAAGGTCTGGTTTGAGGATTATCAACATAATTGAAGTTAAGGCATGTCATGAGTCAACCATAGTCTAGACTTCAAGGATGTTTCGTTTTGTTGTCTTTTTCATTTATTTGTTTGTTATATACCTGTAAAAATTTTTTAACAAATGAGGCTTATTTCAGTAGATTTGCTATATACCCGTGTATATCATAGCAATTTATAAAATTGTTTACTCTAGCTTAAGTAGCTGTATGGCATCCCAGTCAAAAGACCACCCCAGTAGACGCTATTATAACTTCCCAATATATAAATTCCAATTGATGTACAAAGTTTACGCTTCGAATTACGTTAGAAATTTCATCTATATATATAAGTCCCAGCGTTTGTTGGTTGTATGTTGTTGGTGTGTCCAATTGTATCGATCACGTTTTAGGAATGAAAAAATTTCTTTTCATTGTAGTTCAACTCATAACCTCCAAGTCTGCAGACAGGCGTGCTAAACCACCTGTCCGAGTGGCTACAATGCTATACGATAAAATAATTTTCCACATCATCCTTATTACACCTGCCGATCTTCAATGCCGATTCGTTACAAAGGTCACTTTTCATCTAGCACGCTTTAAGATCATGATGGTGTGAAAGATCATGATGCAATCTTTTTTTAATGCTGTTCTAAATTATAATAACGGCTCTTATTATAGTGAAGATTTAGACTAGATCATGTTACTCAAATTCATTAGGTACAGAAACATAGCCAATTCAAAATAACTTTTCTATGCAAAAACCTTTTATTACCTGTACAACGCTGGACATCCAACTAGCATAACATAAAAGTTCACGTTGGTACAAGGGCTCGAATTCATTTTGAATAATGAAAATCTCATAGTTAGCCTTACAAATATATGTTTTTCTTTTTGCGCACTTCGGAGAGAAAATGACGTATAGGGAGTTTTCTATTACAGAAAACTAGTAGTCTAGTTTTCTGTAATAGAAAACTGAAAGTCTAAAAGTCATGTTTAATACGCTATGAGAGATTGTCAGGTGTGCGGATAAAGTGCCCATAACAAGTAGCTGCACAATTATTCACAAATGCGTATTAGAGTGTCTGAATGTTGTGGTTTCAAAATCAGCGTGATGCAATCTTTTCTTCTACCACTAATCGTGGCTTCGGACAGAAAGTAATGATTATAGCTATAACTATAGCAATAACTATAGCAATAACTATAGCAATAACTATAGCAATAACTATAGCAATAAATATAGCAATAACTATAGCAATAACTATAGCAATAACTATAGCAATAACTATAGCAATAACTATAGCAATAACTATAGCAATACCTATAGCAATAACTATAGCAATAACTATAGCAATAACTATAGCAATAACTATAGCAATAACTATAGCAATACTATAGCAATAACTATAGAAATAACTATAGCAAAAACAAAGATTTTCTAATAAACTTGAATGCAATTCATATATCATAAAAGGTAGAAGATAGTAACATCTACCTGCTCTGATGAAATCTAGTAGTAGTCCTTTGATGCCTTCATCGTCTAGCTGTGGTTTACCATCTTTATCCATCTCCGCCTTCTGTATTTCAATAAAGTAGTCTAGACATCCTCTCTTGTTGTTAGCATCATAAGAAGCCTAAAGAACATGTTAGGCTAAGACAGTTTTTAGTTGCTCAAACTTTACTAAAATAATTGATAATATCTATATCAATCCCACTTTGTCACTGGGTGTCTGTCTGTCTGTTAGTTCGCAGAAATTCTATGCGTTTTCATTAATTTTAGTCAGTTCCATCCACACTTCACACGCCATGCCCTCCGTGCCTTTCACCATGTCACCAGAATATTTCATTTCCAAAATCCTCCTGGTTTATGAAAACCAGCCTTTTAAACACGGATTAGCAATTCAAGAATGCATTGTTGCATGCATGAAGGACAATTGCTTTTGATAAAAACGTATGGATTGTTGTTGGGAAAGCAGTGAAGCATTTTGTTTTGAAGATCTACACATGGGATGCAGGCTATCTGATTGAAAAAAAATGCCGGGCAACACCGAGCAACACCGGGCAACATCGGGCAACACCGAGCAACACCGAGCAACACCGGTCAACACCGAACCACACCGGGCAACACCAGGCAACACCGAGCAACACCAGGCAACACCGAGCAACACCGAGCAATACCGAGCAACACCGGTCAACACCGAGCAACACCGGTCAACACCGGGCAACACCGAACAACACTGAGCAACACCGAGCAACACCGAGCAACACCGGGCAACACCTAGCAACACCGGTCAACACCAAACGACACCGGGCAACACCGGGCAACACCGGGCAACACCGAGCAACACCGGGCAACACCGGGCAACACCGTGCAACACCGGGTTTACTGCTAATCGTTAGTAATCATTTTTCAAACTTTTACCCAAAATGTTAAGAAAATTTTACTAATGCCTTGACTACAAAATTTTCTTAACAATTTTAGCACCATCAACCTGCTACTCGACAACAAAGCTTAATATCTAATTATTGAGCAGGTTTGTTTACGAGTGACTACTTAGCATTATAGTTCATATGTTTCTATTCTCAAGCAGCAGATATTCACGACGTGATAGTTTTATTTTGTATTTACCAAAAACTGCACTCAACAATTGTACTGCTCATTCTTTTAATCTTTTGTCAAAAAAAAGAAGATGTATACCTAAGCTTAGTGGCTTCAAGTTTTGAGACTACTAAGTCTAGGCATACATCTTATCTTTTTTGCCCTTGTATATCCTTTTGTTTTTGCATTTATGACACTAAATGTAGACACCTCTTTATTAATGGATTTATCTTTTAGGTGGTGCTATATTTTTTGCATAAAAATGATTATGGACTGCCCAATAAAAAAATATATGTATTTACCACCCATCTTGCTCTGTTACTATTAAAATATAGGCCCTATTAATGTTTGTTGCTGCTTTTCTCAAGCTCACTCAGCAAAACAAATAAAACCATTTATAATGTCAAAACCTTTTTGGAAACGTTCTTACAGGAGATGAAGAGTAACATTTTGTAAAAAGAGATTTTTGTTAAAACTTTTAAATTTGTTCCATTTTTCACACGAGTTTTAGACAAATTACTTTTGAGATCTAAAGAAATTGAGCTAAAAAAGTGTGAATCCATGCCTCCTAGCTTGCAGATTTTAATACAACCACAGAGGAAGAAGCTTCAGCTATAGCAGAATTGGTTTAAAATATTCAAAATGATGGTTTTTTGATTAGTTTAGAATTATACCTTTGCCTGGTCCAGACGAGACTTGGTGAACTCGTTGACAAGTTTCATCGCATCCTCAATCTTGCGATGAGTATCAGCAAATAGGAACTTGAAGTTAAACAAAAAAGGAAAGGCATCCAGAATAGCTGCACTAGACATCGGATCACCTGCCTCAATCTGTCGTGTGTTCATTCGATGCATCTTCTTACAAACTTCATCATCATAGGCGAATTTTTCGCCAAACATCTGCAAGAAAAAGTGAAGCTCCTACAACGTCAATAATCTATTTTGAGAACGTTTAAAGGGATTTTACGTTAGACGAACAGTAAAATACATGTAAATTGCTTAGTCTAAATTACCATCCCAACCCAATCCCTTTGGCCTTTCAAATTGGAAAAACTAAATATAACTTTTTAATTCAATGACAGTAGAGTACCAGTAGTATTATTTGTTTGTATCGAAAACTTTTCTTTTCTTTCTTATCACTTGGTTTAGTGTTCATGATTACAATTGTTTCACGTTAAGTTTAGGGAAGTTCACACCTTCAATGTCAATTTAAATCAATTTGTTTCATTTTTCTTTTAGACAGAAAGGTCTATGGTAGAAATAACAAAACAATGTAGTACATGTATAAAATAAAGTAAAATGAAAATATGTATTTGCTATCGCAAGAGCAGTGTCTGTCTGTTCATTTTTCCCAAGTCAGGGTCTGAGGTTTAATAAACGATTAATTTCAACGAGACTCCAATTAATGGCATTCAGGTTGTTAGATGAACAGTCTAACACATGTACAAATCAACCGCCTTTAAGTATTTCTGAATACTTGTGCACCTACTTATTCCATTTGCGCTATTGACACACATGATGATCTCTCAAAGCGCTCTAGACTGTCTAGGCACTAGAAGATATAATAGAGATGCCTTCATACATACAGATATAGCTTTTTTCTCCCGAATGGGATACAAGAGAAAACTATGTTTTTAAGGTTAATTATAAGACTTTGGTTATTAAAATCGAGTTTGAGAACTTGCATTGACATGGCACATTGTGTTATACAATTTCTTATTTCTCGATATCAAAAGCTTTGCATAAATTTTTTGCGTCAACTTAAATTTACATTATGGGAGGTCTACGTTATGGGAGGGCCTACAGTATAACATACAACTACAAAGTTTTAAGACCTATCAATCAACTTGAGGATTTTACGATGATCGCGAAACCTTTTTACTTGGAAAGTTAAACAACTTTTGGCGTCTTGAACAGTTTGGTAAAGCAATCCATTGCAAAGTTCCTGATAGTCATAAATCAAGTGTTGACACCTTGCCAATACAGGAGACAGAACTGACAATTTTATCTCAGCCACAAAAATGTGGCATTAAAAAAGGGACAATGCGATATTTTGGAGCTGTGCATCAACTGATGATTAGTCTTTGTTGTGCAATCAACCATCAAATTACATTGATCTCTTCAATGTGTATCTGTTAGGTATATATAAACAATAATAAACTCTACAATGAGTAACTGTTAGGTTATATAAATAATAATTATTGTGCTATACATCAAATTTATCCCTTAATGATTAGAAGGACAAATGACCCTTGTGTGTCATCTGGTTTTGAGCACAATTTAGACAGCTTAATATCGGTGACTTTTCATTATTAAATATAAAAATACAATTCATAGTTTATCAATAGTTTTAATCAAGAATTTTATATATTATTGCATATTAATATAATATGTTTCTTATGAAATATTCTATTATGGATGTTATATTACATGTCAAGTTAATACATTTCTTTTTAATTGTTTTATTATGAATGTTATACAATATTGCGTATTTTAATACTTGATTCAATGTTAAAAATGCAATTTAATAGTTTGTTTTTATTTTTAATTTTTAATGCAGTGATTTAGTAAGAGAACTCTTTAACCCCAAATATTCTGGCTTTTCAAATATGTTATAAATATGGGTAGTTGTCATTGCCCACCCAGCTTACTAAAACACAATTCAATCTGGGCAGGTTTGGGTAGTTGTCATTGCCCACCCAGCCTACTTAAACACAATTCAATCTGGGCAGGTTTGGGTAGTTGTCATTGCCCACCCAGCTTACTAGAACACACTTCAATCTGGGCAGGTTTGGGTAGTTGTCATTGCCCACCCAGCTTACTAAAACACAATTCAATCTGGGCAGGTTTGGGTAGTTGTCATTGCCCACCCAGCCTACTAAAACACAATTCAATCTGGGCAGGTTTGGGTAGTTGTCATTGCCCACCCAGCTTACTAAAACACAATTCAATCTGGGCAGGTTTGGGTAGTTGTCATTGCCCACCCAGCCTACTTAAACACAATTCAATCTGGGCAGGTTTGGGTAGTTGTCATTGCCCACCCAGCTTACTAGAACACACTTCAATCTGGGCAGGTTTGGGTAGTTGTCATTGCCCACCCAGCTTACTAAAACACAATTCAATCTGGGCAGGTTTGGGTAGTTGTCATTGCCCACCCAGCCTACTAAAACACAATTCAATCTGGGCAGGTTTGGGTAGTTGTCATTGCCCACCCAGCTTACTAAAACACAGTTCAATCTGGGCAGGTTTGGGTAGTTGTCATTGCCCACCCAGCTTACTAAAACACAATTCAATCTGGGCAGGTTTGGGTAGTTGTCATTGCCCACCCAGCCTACTAAAACACAATTCAATCTGGGCAGGTTTGGGTAGTTGTCATTGCCCACCCAGCTTACTAAAACACAGTTCAATCTGGGCAGGTTTGGGTAGTTGTCATTGCCCACCCAGCTTACTAAAACACAGTTCAATCTGGGCAGGTTTGGGTAGTTGTCATTGCCCACCCAGCTTACTAAAACACAGTTCAATCTGGGCAGGTTTGGGTAGTTGTCATTGCCCACCCAGCTTACTAAAACACAGTTCAATCTGGGCAGGTTTGGGTAGTTGTCATTGCCCACCCAGCTTACTAAAACACAATTCAATCTGGGCAGGTTTGGGTAGTTGTCATTGCCCACCCAGCTTACTAAAACATAATTCAATCTGGGCAGGTTTGGGTAGTTGTCATTGCCCACCCAGCTTACTTAAACACAATTCAATCTGGGCAGGTTTGGGTAGTTGTCATTGCCCACCCAGCTTACTAAAACACAATTCAATCTGGGCAGGTTTGGGTAGTTGTCATTGCCCACCCAGCTTACTAAAACACAATTCAATCTGGGCAGGTTTGGGTAGTTGTCATTGCCCACCCAGCTTACTAAAACACAATTCAATCTGGGCAGGTTTGGGTAGTTGTCATTGCCCACCCAGCTTACTAAAACACAATTCAATCTGGGCAGGTTTGGGTAGTTGTCATTGCCCACCCAGCCTACTAGAACATAATTCAATCTGGGCAGGTTTTCTAGTCTTATTACCATAACTCGCGCTATTGTTATTATTATTATTATTATTGTTATAAATGTAAATGACAATATTGATAACAATTAATCACTGACTATAAAACAATGATTGTAATAATGATAATAACATAGTAAGATTTATGTAATATCAAACTTTAATTACACAGCTAAAGCAGGAATACCCATTGCATCTAGAGATATTCTCACATTCAACTTACCATGGAAGCTAAAACACAGCAGACGTATCCAACAACGAGCTCGTTGGTATCTATTGCTTGATCACCTTTCTGATCAATACTATCAACCATATCCTGGATTGTCTCTTGCATCACATTCTCTAGATGCGCTATCCCTGGTCCATAAGCTTTTATAGCCTTTGTAAAAATGCGTTTCAGCATGACGTGGTCCTCATCAAAGGTCTGTAGATATTAACAAGCCTATATAAGTGTTCTTCGTCATTGTAAACAAATATTTCATTTAGAGATGAACTTACAGAAGATTTCTGCAGGTTTTATCAGAAAGTATCTGTATTTTTCTATCATTTGCAATTGTTTTTGATGTTTGAGGTGATCTGACTGCCAGAATGTTTCAAGATTGAAATTGATAAAGCTAGACCATGATTAAAATGCTCAGAAAAAAATGTGTGAAAAATGACCTCACTCGTTGTTATCGTTGCGATAGCTAATATCATCTTTGCGTTCAAATTGAAGCGGTACGCATTATATTCTGTTGGTCTCTTTGCAATTATAGACATCATAATCACACTTTCACTTGATCTGATTGTTGTAATCGAGATCAAGTTTTATTGATTTTAATCTTGAAACATCCTGTCAGTCAGATCACCTTAAAACATCAAAAACAATCGCGAATGATGGAAAAATACTAATTCTTTTTGATAAAATCATTTCACAAGTTTACTGAAAGATTCTTACATGGAATCCTATATCTTTACCAGCTATGGTAGACATTCTCTTCATAGGTGGTCGGCCGAGATAGTCTGTTCCTACAAGCAAAATAGTAAAACGTTGCCACTTTCCCACCTCTCTATCTCTAAAACTTTCAGCTCGAGGTGACGCTGTACATCGTGAAAAACTGAAATGTTTGTGACTTCACATTTTGGATACTGTACCCCCAATCACCTGGCTGGTCAATTTGAAATACACCCCCTAAACACTGGGAGTTCCCTAGAGGGCGCCCAGGTTCCACGCCCTGCTAAACATCCAATATGATAATATGATTCATGCATTAATAAAGCAGAAAAAACCTACAAACAAAATTCACAATTTTATTTAAATACGTTTTTATTTCGGACTTTTTGTTTGTTTAGTATTGCAAAAACGATCGATTTTTCTCCTGCAAATGGCATATTTTTTGTTGCTAACAGAGACCAATATATTGTAGTTTACTATTCGTAAAAAAATTAAACAAAAATACAATTAGCTAATCATAAATCAATTTATAAAAACTGTTCGTGTGGCGACATAATAGTCGCTCTGCCCGCTAGCGTCAGTATCGCAAAATGACAAAATGTCGCTATGCCTGCAAAAGGGTTAATAAAACTGATTCCAGACATCAACCATCAAATCATCACTTTTCATTTACAAAAGAAAACATAATGAATACCAATGAAAGAAATATCATATCATTTGTTCTGAGTATATTGCTAAAGGGTTGCTAAAATGATGCAGTGTCGACTGTCTCTTTTCTCTTCCTTTTCCGTCAGCAGGCATGCAGATTTTAATGCAATCTGCATTAAAATGAAGACTGGAATTTCGGTGGAATTTCTTGGTATTACTTTGGCTGAATGAAACCTTAATGAGCAGGGGCCCTTTTACTGGCTTGGCTGTGGAAACCCCCTCTAAAGTAGCAAATTCACTGACAGTGCACCATGATCTGAAAACCCCCCTAAAACGTGATTTTGGGCCGAACCTAATGGGTCTTTTAGGGGGGAGTATCAGCCCTGGGCACTTTAGTTGAGAAATTCTTGCTGACCTGAAACTACACCCGATAAGCGGAAATCAACTCTAGATGGATTGATCTGATGGTGGCATTTTAGAAGCGAGCAAACAGATGCAGCTGAGTAGATGTCACAAAGATTAATAGCTAGGTATGACATCGTCTGTTTACATTCTGTTCTTAATGACATCTTATGCCAGATCCTGTTGAAGAGGCGTGACGGCGGCAAAAGCGGGATAAAAACTGGCGATGCACAGTGGGAGGCGCAGTGTCATAAATACCCCTTATATTCATATTCTTAGACATTGTGTCAAGGCCACTGAGGCCAGCTACCTGCAAGTACGTTAATAATCAACTACCAAGGGGCTTCCACATGTCATCATTCCATAATTGCCTCTTCTATGCCTACAGCGGACATATTTCCCAGAATTCGTGCAAGGCATTTTAAGGCAGGACAATTGTTGTTATTGCGCAAGTACATTGTGCGTAGTGCTGACTGAAAGAGAGAAGCAACTGTCTCTGTCACTATAGCAAAAGCAGAATGTATCAGCTTTATCGAACACAACTTTCTCAATTTCTGGTGTTAACATATTAGCATATATGGCCATTTTAGCCTTTAACAAGAAACACATATAAATATAATTTTTCTTTACCGTACCCATTCTACAATCTAATGCCAACAGGAAACAGATTGAAAGGCACTCATATGCCAACAGGAAACAGATTGAAAGGCATTCATATACACAGGTTAGTCACATGTTATAGTTCAGTTTAGTTCAGGTTAGTCAGCCTAAGTTCAGTGGTTAGTGCTAAGAACCATTCGTTGTGTTAGGAAAAGCATCCAGCCACAGCTGGATGCCTCATGAGCAAATGGTCACAATATATTCTGTGCCAGAATATACCATTTGTGGTGGTGACCCCTAATGACCTCCAAATAGAAAAAGCTGAAAAAAGATGAAAAAGAAATCGCATGGTAAATTTTGCTTCAACATTCTCAACAATTAGAACTTCAAGTCTGCTAGCAAATGGCCGCCTAAATCAATCAGTAGAAATACCACAAGTTGATAAGTTTTTTGTGATAAACCCCCTTCAAAAGACTTTAAAAGCTTGCATAAGCCATTTGACGAATTTTACTAATGTAACTTTATCACCAAACTTGACACCTTTAGCCGATGATAAATGTCCATCAATCAGTCCAGTCATGGCTTAATGAACAAACAGTCCTAGATTGAGTCTACATGTCACGGATACATGTCGTCTATTGAGAGCCTTCTCGCCATTCATCTTAGTAGTTAATCTTAACTTACTGACTTACTGAGTTGTAAAGATCGAGAATGAATTCAAAAAGTTTATTTTTTGAGAGTTAAATAAATCTAATAGTGACAACAGCTATTTAGTAGTGGGAATAGTCTGCCAAATAATTTCTGTGTTTAAAACAAAGGTTATGCTGAACATCTATCAAATGTTATCGAGGTCCTAATTTAGAACTCAAGTCTCCTTAGCTTATATTATTTACAGCTTGACCAGACATGTTATAGTTTGTTACAATCAAACATGTTATAGTTTGTTATATTCGAACATGTTATAGTTTGTTATAGTCAAACATGTTATAGTTTGTTATATTCGAACATGTTATAGTTTGTTATAGTCGAACATGTTATAGTTTGTTATATTCGAACATGTTATAGTTTGTTATAGTCGAACATGTTATAGTTTTACCATGACAAACTATAGCAAGTTTGCTATAATCAAATTCGCCTCCAGTCAATCAAGTGTATTTAAAAGGCACGTTGGACTCTAGCATACTTGCTATAATAAACTACATGTATGCCTTTTATCTATATAGTAGGCGCTCTTACAACCTAAATTATCCGTTCCAGGAACGTTTACGTTATAAAGATTTTATCTTGTACAAACAGTAAAATAAACGTAAATTGCCTAATCCATTCCAAGATCTCTCCAAACTCACCCCTTTGGCCAAAAAAACAAAACAAACTAGACATGCCTTTTTAATTTGTTGGCTGTAACCTAACTGTAATATTATTAGTTTGCATCGACAACTTGTCTCTTTTTTCTGATCGATTTCACTGTTTTTATAGACAATGATTGCAGCAATTTTACAATAGTTGATGGGGACACGCATATTTGATGCCCATTTACAACGATTTGTTCATTTTTTTAAACAGTAAAGTCAATTTGGGAAAGTAAAACTAATAACAGACATATTACACGCCTACAATAAAGCAGAACAAAAATATATTTTACTAGTAAAAGAGCGGTGTCTACAAGTTCGTCGTCTATCTGTATCTAGGGTTCAACGTTAGGATACAAGATAACTTTCAGCGACACTCTCAACTTGTGACATCCAGATTAATAGACCGACGCTGTAACACCTGCGCCAACCGATCGCCTTCAAGTATTTACATGTATTAACAATGGTGCAGCTACCTATTCTCTGTTTTGTCGATACATCTGACGATCTATCGTGATAAACTAAAATGTAATGGAAGTTATATATATAATAGATGTAATGCTATACGTACATCATTTTTATTGTATATAGAGTATAATGCCATATGTACGTCATTTTTTTTCACAAATGAGGCGAGATATGTTACCATTCAACTCGAATTTGAGAGGTTGCCCCTCCTTGACACACTACGTTATATAGAATTTTTTACGTAGTATGAAGCAAAGACTTTGCATAATTTTTTACTTTATCTGAAATTTACATTATAGGAGGTATACGTTATAGGAGGTATACGTTATAGGAGGTATACGTTATAGGAGGTATACATTATAGGAGGTATACATTATAGGAGGTATACGTTATAGGAGGTATACGTTATAGGAGGTATATGTTATAGGACGTATAAATATACGTTATAAGTGTGAATAGACTGAAAGTATGCAAAAGTCAGAGAGACTTTACAATCCGATCCAGCTAGTCCATCATGTGACGATTGCAAGAACATCGATGTCACCCAAAAATGTTTGTTGATAATCACATCAAAACTGTTTTTAAGTACCTTTAAAATGCTATACATCTGTTTAGACACCATTGAATTGTTATTTAAGGTGTTATGACCAAATTGTAAATGGAAAATAAATATGAGAGAATGATATTTCAACAATAAGAGTTGAAAGCATAATTTTGTTCATGGAACCAGCGATAGTTGCTAAAGAAGACAGCAACAATTTCAAGAATAATTATTGTGAATCACTTTATGCAGCGACATAAGATTTCTACAATGGGCAGTTTTATAAATTGAGATGACATGGAAAAATTTTTCGTGTTAATTTTTAATGACAAAATAATGTTTACAAACTTAAATCAATTTTTTCTATTTCTAAAGACTTATGAGCAGTCTATTACACTCTAAAACCTATAAAAAGTTAAAAAATTACAGCTGTTTACACCCTTTTTATGGGGAGAGTTCTCCATTCGCAAACACTAACTTTTTAAATTTAATCTTGTGACAAATAAAAAATGGGAACAATGAAACAATGAAACAGCTTATGAACTATGAATATGTGATTTTATTTGACAAAATATTGTTGAATTATTCTTTTTGCTGCCTGAAATTTTTACAAAAAAGGTTTCTATCATTTTTATGCCATTTTATCTGAGTATCTATGGACATCAATCAATTTAGCTCACAAGTTTCGCTAAAATTTAAATGCTTGATAAATGTGCTTATTCTTGTCGAAGCACAACTGCAGTTCCGCAAACATATTGTTGAGCCTTGATCTGCGATACCAGCTGGTATGAGAAAACAGTCGCACGCTTCAAAAAAGTTGGTTAGGAACCTGTAAAGTTAACATATAAAATATGGTTGTACATGAAAGTTTCACATCCTAAGGAAACATGAGCTGTAAATCAACCAAGCGAGTTCAAGAGTTCTATTCATCATAAAAGCATTTTGATTGCCAAAGAAATATTTCAAAACTTTGCTAATTAAAGATTCTTCCTACCAAATGTACCCATAGCAAAAGTTCTTTGAAGTATTATATATGCTAATTACAAACAATTTGCTCATAAACTAGCTATCATCAGAGATACATGGCATAAGCTTTATGGCGTATGAAGCTGATAAGCCATACTTTATAATAATAATCTATATAAATCTCAATGTTTGTCTGTTTATCCATCTGTCCAGTTATAGCGATAAAGTTATAGAAATGAAAAATCCACTGAAAACTTGATTTGAACTCACAACCTTTATTTCTACAGCCTGACATGTATCCAATACACTACGCAGTTCAACTGGCTATACTATGAAACAAACTGAGCACATATTTATTACACATGCCAATCTTTCATGGCTTCACACTCAACACTGCAGCTAGCGCTATGTGTGAAGCCATACTAGAAGGAAAATGCGTGTTTACTCGACTGCTCACTAGCCTTCCAGAATACTTGTACGTATAGTTATTACACCTGATGATCTCTCACTGGATCTCTAAACTTTCAAGGTACTAGTAGTAGTAACAGTTGCTAAGAATCTCTTATCTGGAAGTCAGTAGAACATAAAAATGAACAATAAACTTTTATAGTTTTATCTTCCGTAGTACCATTGAACAGTTTACATTAATTGGTGACTCTAAAATCATCAAAGATTGTCAGATGTAAACTTTTTTATTAAATAGTGTTGAAGTAATCCGCAAGCAGCTTACAGTTGTACAAAAATTTGTCAAACTAATTTTTTTTAGAAATTCATAATGAATTTTTATTAAATACATAACACAATCATTCATAAGTTAGCAATTCTGATATACTTACAAAAATAAATACATTAGTGATAGTAATATGGGACTGCTTAAAATAAACACGTTGTTTGTTATTATTTCATAATTTGTTAAGTATTTTATAGAAGAATTATGGCAATACGCACATCAATGGGAAGCTAAGGATGTTTTAGACATGAATATTATTAAATATTAACTGCTATTTGACTTTTAACCTTAGTTATGGTGTAACAGCTGTATCTGCACATTACAATGGAAAATAACAGTAAATATTATGTTTATACTTGTAAACAAAGATAGCCAAATTTAACATTTATATGTGAACACACAATGTTTACATATAAATGTAAGCATACAATGTTTACATATATCCATGTAACTATATGAAAGTAAATTGGTAGTTTTTGGATTATTACTAGCATCTAAATATGGAGTTGGCAAGTTCTTATTGTCAATCACAGGGTAGGATAAAATGGGTGTCCATTAAATAGATTATATTTGTTGATAGTACTTTTGGGAGCAGACGGAGTGACTAGAAAACTTGCTACTGAAATACGTATAGTACATGCGGTCTGAGATAATAAATAAAAAAGTGAGTTTATGCCATAAATGAAAAAAAACCTGAAAAGAATTGCTAGATGATCCCATAATCATCACCACTCATCACCGCGGCAAATCATAGTATTTAGAAAATGATAGATTGAGTGTACAGTTTTTCAACTCCAAACTATGCCCACACAACTCTAGCTGGAGAGACATAATTGGAAGACAGACTCAAGCCAGTGTCGAAATTAAAGTGATAAGGTTTCCGAGTGTTATGGTGAATGAGAGGAAGTAAGTGAGGCAAACATAAAGCTTTACCAAATAGCCCAGTTAGTTTGTCAGAGAAGGCGTATAAGATGATTATGCTAGCCCAGTGGTTCTTAGCCTGAGTTCCATAGAACACTAGTGGTTCTGCGGTCACTTTCAGGGGTTTTGATGGCCGCCTCCCAAAGGTAACAGCAGAAGTTACACTGATTTGCTAGGTCATGTCTTTATTAAAATATATGTAATTTGTTGTGAGTTCATGCGTTTTATTGGTTTGTTCTTTGAAGACATTGATGCTAATACACAGTTCGTTTTGTGCACCAGTAAAACATATAACTATGTCTTGAATGTGAAAAAGTATATTTTAGTTTTCAATAAAGGAGTGTTTGGTGAAATTGCATATGAAGATGGTGGGGTTCAGCATGGCCGACAAGGCTAAGAACCATTGATCTAGGACTATAAAAGGGTGCAGTATGAAACCGCCAAAAACCAGTTTAAACTGTAATAGGTCGATGAGGTTGGCCTGCAGATTGAAATTCAAAAGCTGTAAAAAGTCATCTGTTATGCTGTTTTACTCTTAACTGTGCAATAAAAACAGGGTGAGTCTTTTCCAGCTCTATGTGAACTACAGAGATAATATGGCATATTAACCTTTAACAACTTGGTGTACTGGTAGGTTTGTACATGGTTCTGATTGTGTTCTTATCTGGCTTCAACCAATGAACTTATTTGAGGTTGTTATGCGTGGCTGCCATGTTCAACTCTGCAAAATTGTCCACTGAAAGTAAAAAATTGAGTCTCACCTGCTTTAATGAGTGCCTCCAGACAAGCATCTTTAGAGTTGATGACCACAATAGGATATGTGAAAATTTTAAGCTTCATCACCGCTCCATATTTTCTTGCCATCTCAAAAAGCTGAATGTGCAAGAACGATGGATTTAGGGACAAGACGTTACCAAGTATCGGTAGACCAGGAGGACCTGGTATCTTTCGAATAGGGTCCTGCAAAATTACACCAAATTTCAAAACTTCTATAATTATTAGTTTGAAAATACAAACACCGTAATCAATCTTTACAATATTTTTAAAGACTGAAGTCTTAAAATTACAGCTAGTAAAAAATAAATAAAATAGTTTTATAGAGAAAAGGAAACTAAATATTTTAGACAATGTAAATACTTATTTAGAACTTACCCTGTACCATTTCACGAATAAGTACGTTGCTAGCAAAATGAATACTGCTGCTAGCAGATCAAATGTTGTGACAACACCGAGATCCATGGCCGATCTTCAGAGAGACTTCTGTTTCTGCTTGACAGAACCTTTCTTTTATCTTTAGCCTGAAATGCTTCAGCGAGCTTCAGCTAACACTCAGATGAATAGAATCACATGAGATTTCTAAACCAATCAACATACTCCTGCCCTTTTCTGTCTGAGCCCTTCAAGCTAGTACCTACTGTGTATGTTGTTCAGAGGGGAGTTGTCAAACCTTGTTTGTTCGAGAAGATTATCACATGAGTAGCATACAACTTAGACTGTTTATGCATAGTTTGCACGCTGTATTTATTGTTGATACACCTTGCAGGATGCAATTGCTAACTAGCGGTCATAGACAGCTAATCATGGTTGCTGGTGACACTGATTTTTATCCAATTAGAAAACTTTTTTCTGCAATAGCTTTAATATACACACCTGTATACCTTCTTCTCTTTGTAAAAACACAGACTGAGGATGGAAAATCCCATAGAAACAGAGACACTAAACCAATGACTGAGTGGTTGACCAATAACAACATGCACGATAAAACTCCTGAATGGCAGTTTTTGTCAAAAAATATATGACTGGATGGAATCTGGAAATTTTTTTATAAAATCTTCAGCTAATTTCTACTTTTACACAAGTCGATCATAGATATTGAATAAGTCTAGCGTTTAGCTATTCTCAATAGCCTTTCATTCCAAATCATTAGGAATGCGCGTTTGCTTTTTGTTTGCTTGCTGCTGCCCTATATGTATACTTGTACAGTATACACCACTTACACACTTACACACAGATAGAAAGGTACACAGAACATATCAGTAACGGTTTTAAGATGATATCAGGTGAGTTTGGTTAGAACTTCTTTTTATCTGTTACCTATAGCTTTTACAATAATTTACAACTACCTACAAAATACTAACATACACCTCTTAAATAAAACTATACAGGCTATACTAGACTTTGCTGTATTCGTTTTATAATGCATACACTCAGTTTCTATAAACTGGCGTTATTCAACTAGAAAATATTTTACTACATAAACAAAAGTCAAAGATACTCTAGTTTTACATATTTAGATAGTATTCAATTATAACATCAGTTTGTCCATACCTGCTAAACAAAATAAATACAGTATTCATAGATATGGTTAGTATGCAAACAAAGTTATCAGAATACCTCATTATATGCATAGATTTAAAAATAAAAATTTAAGTGTATAGGTTTATTTGTAGATCACAGGCTTCAGCTGACATTTGACACGTAGAATAAAGTTATGGTAACATTCAGCATGGTAACATTCAGCATGGTAAAATTTGAATGATCAAATTTTACTATGCTGAATGGTGAATAAATCCCTGCACAAGTTTCAGAGATATGATCAATACTAAAAATGTAATATCGAGAACGAATCTCATGTATACAGATATTGAAGAATATCTAATAATGTGTTTTAGACAAGTAATAGTAATCCTAGTTGTTCTTTAAACCACAGGTTAATATAAGATAATTATGTTAGAATCTTTAAAATGTTGTTTGGTATAAATATACTACATGTAAATACAAATAACAATGTTGGAACTTAAGTATTTCTATGAAAGCTTTATTGAGTACTGAGTGTTGAATATTGAGTATTGAATATTGATTATCGACTATCGAATTTTGATGATCAAATATTGACAATTGAATATTGACGGTCGAATATTGATTATTGAATATTGACTATTGAATATTGAGCTGTCAGTAGCATTTTGAAAGCCATTGAGATAACACAACAAAATATAGACAGTTTTTCTCAAATTTCGTCTGCAACTTATTGTACTGTATTATTTGAAGTGAAATTTGAAAAATGTCAAGCTATCACCTCATTTGCGCTACTTTTATTCCTTGTATACATCTATCTCATGAGAGATAGTGAACCCTTTCAATGTCATCTGATGAGAAATGGCACAAAGTTTTGAAATTATATAGAGGTGAGTAAATGGCAGTGAGTAATTCTTTTATTTGAACATATTAGAATCTTTTATTTGCATTAATGTTTACCATATACTAATACTGCAAACAATCAGTTCCATATTTCACGCAGTTCTGCTGCCAAGTATAACATTTACATCAGAATGAGTCATTATTGTCGCCGAATAAATCGGACTTTCACAGACGGTGGTGTCAGAAGGAGTGACATCGGGTACTTTCTAACATCCCGACTTGGTAGTTCACCAGCCAACTTTACCGTAAAGTTCTGTAGAATATTGGCCAAAAAAAGAAATATCCTTGACTTAGCCAACACTTCACCTGGACAACCTCTTCTTCCAGATCCGAAACCTAGGAAGCTGCAAGCAGTAATAGCAGAGATGATAACACTTGACTTTTTGGCTGCCAGTGACGGGCATCTTAAGTTTAATTTTACTGCTATCAGCGGTGGTGTAATGAAAATTCTTTGTATGATCTTTAACCTTATTCTATTTATGGGAGGAGTTCATTGATGTCTGCACACTTACCGAAGGCTGTACACTTACCGTAGTCCGAACACTTACTGTACTATGTACAGTTACTGTAGTTTGTACACTTACTGTAGCCCGTACTCTTACTCTGGTGTACACATTCACCGAGATGTGTGCAAATACACTGTAGAGTATAAACTCATTGTCATGTACGCTGTGTACCATAGGCTAGAATTTCGTTTTTAAATTCATTAAAATTTAGGAATGAAATATTCACCTCGTGACAGATTTGATCTCGCGACTTCCCATTCCCCAGGCAATAATCTTACCAACTAAGCTGAGCTATTTATTAGACCTTATGAGCCGTTATATCGGCTAAAATATGCACTGAACTGAAACTTGCTCTCTTGGCTCTTATTGATAAGTTTAGCTATATGGATAATGACGTACTCAAATTAGTCATTGGCAATGTGCCAGGCTAATGGCAAGTGACTTCATTACCTGTCACTGTTTATAAGCTGATTTTTACACCCGGGCAATGCCGGGAATTCGGCTAGTAACATAAAATAGGGAGATGGACAAATGTAGGTAAGCACTAACTTTTGTCGCAAAGGATGGTCTCGATCCACCAATTGTCCAGTTGCATCTAGAAACCTGTCAGGTTTGACAGTAAAAGGATCCTCATAAACCTCAGGATTGTGAGCTATATAGTAGGAATTCATCAGAACAAAAGTATTGGCTGGAACCTGTACAAACATATATCTTCACACTTAGAGGTTAGCCAACACATAAGAACAGACACGGACATGTGGAAACCTCAAGTTTAACAATGGGAAATGGAAAATTCTAGCAGAAATTTCAAAAAAGCTCTAGCAGTAGAAGTAAGATTATGCAATAGACATCGGTGCTGGTGCAAGTGTTAAACTTCAGTTATTTCTCTAGCTCAAGTACGTCTTAGAGGTTTTACAACCATGAAACTAGTATGTTTGATTACTTTGGTTAAAATATAACCTGCGATATCTACCAGCACTGGCATAAGCCATATATTGAAGTAACCTTGTATCCTGACACTGCGGTATCTCGTATGGTCATGTGTGGAACCAGAAATGGCAGCTGAGTCAAGTATCGGAAGTGTTCAAGAACATATGACTCCACCTGTGGCAGCTTGTCTCTGAAAGATCAAATGACAGTGCTTGCTGTCATTATGAATGCGGTATTAATATTCACAATGTTTTGGTAAGCTACATGTAGCTCTATGCCTATGTATCACTGTTTTTATATAGCTTTGCGTATATAGAGATCTGTGTCTATATAGAGACCTTTGTCTACCTGCTTTTTGTGTCTATGTAGCTCTGTATCTAAGTAACTCTGTGTCTATATAGCTTTGTGTCTATATAGCTTAGTGTTTATGTAGCTTTGGGTCTATGCAGCTCTGTGTCTATGCAGCTCTGCGTCTATGCAGCTCTGCGTTTATGCAGTTCTGCGTCTATGCAGTTCTGCGTCTATGCAGCTCTGCGTCTATGCAGCTCTGCGTCTATGCAGCTCTGCGTCTATGCAGCTCTGCGTCTATGCAGCTCTGCGTCTATGCAGCTCTGCGTCTATGCAGCTCTGCGTCTATGCAGCTCTGCGTCTGCCTACTGTATATAGCTCTGCATTTACGCCCTTCGGCGTCCGCCTAATCATAGGCTATTAACAATTTTCTCATTTTTCAAAATACCAATCAACTGTACATATTTTGGCCTCGAGGACCACTCAAATTTTATAAAATTACTCAAACTGTTTATAAGCAAGCTCATCACCTTATAAAAAAAGTTTGACAATTTGTGAAAAACACAAAAAAACCAAAATATTCTTATTCATATTTTGCTGTATCGTTTTTATAATCAGAAGAATAAATTGTATTAAGCTGATTTTCTGTCAAAAAGGAAAGACAATTCTCTTTTGTTGAGCAAAGGAAGAACTGTTCCTGAACGAAGCACATTCCCTTAGATTGACATCCAAAGACAACATTGTGATATTCAGCTAGCACATAAAAGCTAAAAATGTTCTAAAGTTGACCCTTACTTGTCCTTGAGAGTGATTGTGTGTGTTAGTTCAAACTGGCTGTCAATCTCTGCTTGTAATCTTTTCTGTAATGTTGGATCATGCAGAAGGTCCAAAAAAATTTGACATAAGCTCCGCCCACTTGTCTCCAAACCTGAGAATTAGAAGTTTAACACTGATGAAAATTCCCTGTTATAAAGTAATGCATTTTATGGACATGGAGTTGTTGCATATCATTGAATGAAAAGGTTTGCTGACAGTCTATTCTGAATGACAGCGTTAATCTAGCACTATTAATCTGTCACCTCCGAGCCATGGTAATGAAAACAGCAATATGACAGCGACTTACTCTCACAGTGTAAGGCACGAATCTTATAACTTCAAAAAGTGGGATGAATAAAAAAATTCTTTTGGCCTTTTATCCATGTTGCTCGCAGAGGGAGCAAATACATGAGAGCTGTTAACAGAGATATTGTAATAAAAGAGGAGAAAACTCCTGATGAGATTACAGCGCTACGGTAACTGTAAGTGAATCTGTGACATTTTTTTGTCTGTTGCTCACCAATTTTATTGTCTGTCAATGCTCGAAGAATCACTGCATTTGGACTGGAATGGGCACAAAAATTTGTTTCGATGTGTAGTGCATTTGGCCAGATACCATTAGTGATTTGACGATGGGGATTAAATCACCCTTAATTACCAACCCTGTGTGTTCAATGCTTTTAATATTTCCGGTGTTTATCCTTTTGAACTAAAGTGATTAACTGCGGGCGTTATAATTGATAAACCATGTTGTTAACAGACATCTAGGTATTGTTCTACATGATTTTATTTTGCTGAACTATATGAATAGCTCTGCAATTATTTTTAAAGATGACAAAAGGTAAGTGTCAGTAATTTTTACTATAATAAGAGCCGTGTCTGTCTGTCCAAAGCCATGCTAAAAGCGTCAGAAAAAAAGGGAATCAGAGACCAGATATTCAGTTTCTCCATCAAGCATGCTACCATCTGCGCCACTTACCCACTTGTTGCCTTGCAGAGTAATTATGCACATACTTATTACACCTGATGATCTCTCATGGTGCACGTGATTGACTACTAGTGCAACATATCATGTGAAATGTGAAGAAACACACGTGAAACAGCACATGAAATAGCACAAGAAATAGCATGTGAAATGTTGTTTATCTTCAAGGCTGATATTCTTCATACTTAACTCCAAGAAGTTATTGATACTGACTACTAGTTGGAAAAACTTTTAGCTAAGGTTGTTAGTATGTATTTGTGAAAAGTTATCCCTGCCTAAGGTTCTAGTCTTTAGAGGCAGAGAGCTGTTATTACCTACCTGCATAAGGTTATTACCTAAAGCTTGTATCATGAACCTGTTGTGACAAATTACTACCTACCAGCAGAAACAAAGTTGAGCATTAGACCCTTCATATCCTCATCATCTAGCAAAGGTTTACCATCTTTATCTAGCTCTTCTTGTTGGATTTCAATAAAGTAGTCCAAACATCCTCGCTTGTTGCTGGCATCAAATGAAGCCTACAAGTTGATGTATCGATAAAGGTTGGTAAAGTATTAATAAAGTGTTGATAAAGTGTTGATAAAGTGTTTATAAAGTGTTGATAAAGTGTTGATAAAGTGTTGATAAAGTGTTGATAAAGTGTTGATGAAGTGTTGATGAAGTGTTGATGAAGTGTTGATAAAGTGTTGATAAAGTGTTGATAAAGTGTTTATAAAGTGTTTATAAAGTGTTGATAAAGTGTTGATAAAGTGTTTATAAAGTGTTGATGAAGTGTTGATGAAGAGTTGATGAAGTGTTGATGAAGTGTTGATGAAGTGTTGATGAAGTGTTGATGAAGTGTTGATGAAGTGTTGATGAAGTGTTGATGAAGTGTTGATGAAGTGTTGATGAAGTGTTGATGAAGTGTTGATGAAGTGTTGATGAAGTGTTGATGAAGTGTTGATGAAGTGTTGATGAAGTGTTGATGAAGTGTTGATGAAGTGTTGATGAAGTGTTGATGAAGTGTTGATGAAGTGTTGATGAAGTGTTGATGAAGTGTTGATGAAGTGTTGATAGAGTGTTGATGAAGTGTTGATGAAGTGTTGATGAAGTGTTGATGAAGTGTTGATAAAGTGTTGATGAAGTGTTGATAAAGTGTTGATAAAGTGTTGATAAGGTGTTGATGAAGTGTTGATAAAGTATTGATGAAGTGTTGATAAAGTGTTGATAAGGTGTTGATGAAGGGTTGATGAGGTGTTGATGAGGTGTTGATGAAGTATTGATGAAGTGTTGATGAAGTGTTGATGAAGTGTTGATAAAGTGTTGATAAGGTGTTGATGAAGTGTTGATAAAGTGTTGATGAAGTGTTGATGAAGTGTTGATAAAGTGTTGATAAAGTGTTGATAAGGTGTTGATGAAGTGTTGATAAAGTATTGATGAAGTGTTGATAAAGTGTTGATAAAGTGTTGATAAAGTGTTTATAAAGTGTTTATAAAGTGTTGATAAAGTGTTGATAAAGTGTTTATAAAGTGTTGATGAAGTGTTGATGAAGTGTTGATGAAGTGTTGATGAAGTGTTGATGAAGTGTTGATGAAGTGTTGATGAAGTGTTGATGAAGTGTTGATGAAGTGTTGATGAAGTGTTGATGAAGTGTTGATGAAGTGTTGATGAAGTGTTGATGAAGTGTTGATGAAGTGTTGATGAAGTGTTTATAAAGTGTTGATAAAGTGTTGATAAAGTGTTTATAAAGTGTTGATAAAGTGTTGATAAAGTGTTGATAAAGTGTTGATAAAGTGTTGATGAAGTGTTGATAAAGTGTTGATGAAGTGTTGATAAAGTGTTGATAAAGTGTTGATAAAGTGTTTATAAAGTGTTTATAAAGTGTTGATAAAGTGTTGATAAAGTGTTTATAAAGTGTTGATGAAGTGTTGATGAAGTGTTGATGAAGTGTTGATGAAGTGTTGATGAAGTGTTGATGAAGTGTTGATGAAGTGTTGATGAAGTGTTGATGAAGTGTTGATGAAGTGTTGATGAAGTGTTGATGAAGTGTTGATGAAGTGTTGATGAAGTGTTGATGAAGTGTTGATGAAGTGTTGATGAAGTGTTGATGAAGTGTTGATGAAGTGTTGATGAAGTGTTGATGAAGTGTTGATGAAGTGTTGATGAAGTGTTGATGAAGTGTTGATAAAGTGTTGATAAAGTGTTGATAAGGTGTTGATGAAGTGTTGATAAAGTATTGATGAAGTGTTGATAAAGTGTTGATAAGGTGTTGATGAAGGGTTGATGAGGTGTTGATGAGGTGTTGATGAAGTATTGATGAAGTGTTGATGAAGTGTTGATGAAGTGTTGATAAAGTGTTGATAAGGTGTTGATGAAGTGTTGATAAAGTATTGATGAAGTGTTGATAAAGTGTTGATGAAGGGTTGATGAGGTGTTGATGAAGTGTTGATGAAGTGTTGATGAAGTGTTGATGAAGTGTTGATGAGGTGTTGATAAAGTGTTGATAAAGTATTGATAAAGTATTGATAAAGTATTGATAAAGGGCTAATAACTAGCCATATACAGATGACCATTAAATTTAACAACTTATATGGAGATACATGAACACTTCCTCAAACCATGGAAACAGTTAAAAACATTGCTCACCATAAAGTTCTTTAAATGCATCTCATCATGAGAAACGAATAACTGGTGATTATAAAACCAATTTTCTCGCTATTACAAATCTTTTTATTCAAAGTTGAAGTATAATGGTTAATGTATTAGCTTACATCTCCTTCATATACATGTACATGCATATACATCTTCCTTTTTCACAAATTGTGAATATCAAAAACATACCATTTTCTCTTACATATTTACTTTGCACTGCCATTATGACAGAACGTGTAGCATTATTAAAATTAACACTCTGTTTTACAAAATGAATATGGTTAAAAGAAACTAAGACAGTTATTGAGTTTATTCCTAGGAAACACTGGGTACTCTTGCTAGGACATAATAATAATAATAATAATAATAATAATAATAAAATAAAACAACTTCTGCAGCTCATGTGTTTGTATGCTGAAAGACTTTCTGACCTTTTGACCTTTTGTGCTAAGGTTATTGAGATTTTTTGGTTGATAAGTCAGAGATTCCATTAAAAATGTCGGAATTTTTGTCGATGATTAAAGAGAATAGCCAACAGCCACCAAGTTCAGAGTTCAGAGTTCAGAGTTCAGAGTTCAGAGTTCACCTATTTATGTAAAAATTCTAGTTGACTTGCTCCAAAATGATTTGGTTTGCTGAAGCCAGAAGGAATTGAACTTCAAATAATTCACGCTCTAATAAGTTGAACCAATGAAAGCTTCATATTTTCATTACATTCTGTAAATTTTGATACTTGACTATTGTTTATTTACTCTCAGATCAAAATAAAGTTTAGCTGTGTTAAAGTTAACATACATTTAGTTACATGTAGCTTTATATTTAACATAAATTTAACGCAAAGTTTAACAGTTTAACATAGTTTAAAAGTGTAATTAAATCTATATATAAGTAATTGCTTTATGCTTAATGGCTCAGTGAAACATTTATATTTATAAACATTCACCTTTGCTTCATCTATCCGTGTTTTTATGAAGTCATTAACGACTCCCCTCGCTACTTCCAGCTTTCTATGGGTGTCTCGAAACAAGAACTTGAAATGAAAGAGAAACGGGAGGGCATCCAGGACCGCCCCACTCGACAAGGGAACTGTTCCTTCGACTAGTCTCTCACTCATTTCATTGATCTTTTGGCAGACCTCATCGTCGTAGGAATATTTCTCACCAAACATCTGAATTAAAATTTCACTTTACAGCTGGCTAAACTATCGTAAAAAGCAAAATGAGGCTCTCAAACAGAAAGTAGCAATGAGCAGACATCTCAAGGTTCTTTGTTAATCATGACAAACAAAAGATTGAGGAATTCAACTAAAGTAAAAAACTGTGAATACAAATAATAAAAGTTATACCATAATTTTTTTATTTGAGTTAGTAACATCAACAAAATAATGTTTTTGTTACATGTTAAAGGAAAGACAGAAATCAGGAATTATTGAGTGAGTTGAACAAACGTGCTTTAAGGTTGGTATTCTATTGTAGATTAAAGTATGGTAGATGAGTTGGGATAGTGAATTGAAGGTTGTAGTAACAGAAAGTTCATGAGCTGAAACATACGATGATGGATACAATATGTTGGATATAATATGTTGGTGCCACAGAGTAATAAAAGATGTTTGTCATAACGTAATGATATACATGTATGTATATCATATATGATATGAAATAAAAAAGTTCAGCTTCTGAGCACCTTGAAAATAATTTTAATTTTAAACTTTTGACTATGTTTAGATATTGCTTTGCTTTCTTTCCTGAAAACAACTTGTTTTCCAATACTCACCTGATTCTGTTTTTAGTAAGGTTGGTGCATTTAGGGCTAATAATCAAAGATTAACATTTTGATACCATCTCAACTCTGACCTCGCACTGTATTGATACATGGTACCGGAGAACAGTCCTTACTCACCATAGAAGCAATAACACAACACACATAGCCTGTGCTCAGCTCTGCCGCATCTATCACATGACTATCTTTTTGGTGAATGTCATCAATCATATCTTTTATTGTTTCTTGCATGACATATTCCAGATCTGCAATGCCTGGTCCATAGGCTTTCATAGCCTTAGTAAATATGCGCCGCAGCATAATTTGCTCATCATTCAGTGTCTTCAACATAAAGCATATCATGACAAGAAATTTTGATTTACACTAATCCAGACATCTGCTAATTGTAAAAGTGCAAATCGGATTTCTGTCGGTTATTTGGGAGTTGTCTTCCTAATCTTTACTATGATAAAACCCATATCTGCCTGTCTGTTTGTTTGTTTGAAGCCAGGGTTTGAAGTTAGGATAAAATATTGCTTCATCTGAGATTTAAGCTCGCGACACTTGGCTTTGCGGACCACAACTCTAACTGCACTAATCCAATTCAGAACAGGCAATTGTACATATAGTAATTCTCTGTGCTTAATTGGCACACTAGACGATGTCTCATGACGCACTTGACGATGTCTCATGACACACTAAACAATGTCTCATGACACACTTGACGATGTCTCATGACGCACTTGACGATGTCTCATGACACACTAGACAATGTTTCATGGCACACTTGACGATTTCTCATGAAACACTTGACGATGTTTTATGGCACACTTGACAATGTCTCATGACACACTTGACAATGTCTCATGACACACTAGAGTGACTAGACGATGTCTCATGACACACTAGACGATATCTCATGACACACTAGACAATGTCTCATGGCACACTTGATGATGTCTCCTGGCACACTAGATGATGTCTCATGACACACTTGACGATGTCTCATGACACACTTGACGATGTCTCATGGCACGCTTGATGATGTCTCATGGTACACCCGGACTGTAAGGGTACTAGTACATATAGAACCATGAAGTTACCTCTGCTACTCTTATAGTTAGGCAAAGAGCGATAGTATTTAAAGTACCTGAGAAATCAAACTTGCTCTTTGCAGACCAGATTTTCGACCCAAAGAGTTTTGCAAGTAACGATGACAAAATGACTTGGAATGATTAGGGTAAGTTGATAGTTCAGAGTACACCAAAACAACAAAATGTCCATGAGAGTTTTGAGATAGCTGTTGAGGAAGAAATACAGTGTTAAAGGTTAACCTTTTTAATTTTATTCTTTCTAAAAGCAATGGTTGACTATGAAGATTAATTCATCACTGAGTATTTGTGTACTTTCTAGCAAAATTATAGAAAATACAATACGAATATTTCGTAGCTCTAAATACAATGGGTTTGATATCCACTCAAAATTTTATGATTATTTCATTAGCGATGTTATTTTAGTATTTCTAATAAATTAAAATTTTTTAGGCACAAAAACTGTTGAGAGATCTAGAAAAGTATTAATATTCTCAGTGCTTCACCTTAGTTTAATTAACTTTTTCTAGGGAAAGTAAACCAACTTAATCCAGCAATGATTGATGATAATAATAATAACATTCCTTGTCTTTACTACAATAAGAGCAGTGTCTGTCTGTCTGTCCGTCTGTCCAAAGCCATGTGAATAGCAAAAAGGAAAAAAGATAACCCAGCACAAGAATCGAACCTAGGGTGTCGCATTCATAAACAACCGCGCCACCGCTACACCGTGCCACTGCTACACCGTGCCACTGCTACACCGCGCCACCGCTACACCGCGCCACCGCTACACCATGCCATTGCACCACTGCTACACCGCGCCATTGCACCACTGCAACAGCGCGCCACCGCTACAGCGCGCCACCGCTACACCGCGCCACCGCTACACCGCGCCACCGCTACACCACGCCATCGCACCACTGCTACACCGCGCCATCGCACCACTGCTACACCGCACCACCGCTACAGCGCGCCACCACTACACCGCGCCACCGCACCACTGCACCACCGCATCACCGCACCACCGCTACACCGCTACACCACTCTAGAGCATTTCAAAATTTTGGGATATTTTCAAATATACTGATTACTCATGTCTATCAGTCACAGCGCACAGGCCTGTCACGCGTACTAATAACAATAATATCAGATGTTCTATTTTTATGAACATTCAATGAAAATCGAATCAAAACTATTGATACCTAACAGATTACTTCATTTTATGACAAGTATTATGTGCCTATTTAGTTTATTATGTTCCATTCTGATTTACACGGCAGTGAGGCAAGTACCTTCAGGTGTTTTTAAATTTGTTATGCATATCCGAAAGATAGGTTTAAATGATTTTAAAAATGTTTATGATGAAATGATAGTTGACGGGTAAAAAATTGTTTAGTTGTATACATAATTATAAACTTGAAATTATCATCTACATGTAACTTTCATTAGTTACTCCATTTACTAGAGAATGGCTCATTAATAAGTCTAATAGACTAATAATCCCACGACCAAACGAGCGGATGCGAAGTTTGAGAGTTTTTATAATTAATGCATGTGCACACAACTTACGAAAATTATTCATCAACAATGAGACGAACCCTTGTTTTGAAATCTCCTCAACAAATTTAACCATCGTTTTGTAGAGTCGTTAAAGTATAATAACGATACAAAACACATTTAAGCCTATTTAAATATGTTACCAAGTCTTTGTAAACCGTCGGCATTATCTTAAAACTCACTTATCTGATCGGATTATACACAAATAGACAGATTAATTTGGACGAAAATCGCCACAAAATGCTTGAAAAGCTTGGTTTAATAAAAGTTAAGACCGGCCTACGATACGCGAATAAAGCCATGCGACAGATAGTAGAACTATTTAGCAGTGCGCATTTCACGAGAAAACCTTGCTCATTTCACCAGTCTATGACATTGTTTACTTGAATTTATTCGAAGGTTTTTGTAATAAACGTAAACCGTTTGAGGCGTAGACTGAATTACAGGTACAAAATTGTGGTACACAGTTTAACAGCCTATGTTTTTTGTTCAATCACAAAAGGTTCCATTATTTAAAATGTTAGCCAAAATTCTTTACAACTTATATACAATCTAGGGCCGAACTAGAACGCCCCTTTATGACGAGAACATTTTTTATTTGACTGCAGTTTGCAGAAAACTTTCAGACGCGTGAATGCTCATACTTGCTTTCTGTTAAAGATCGCTATCAAAACCATTCTACATTCAATGCAACCAACTTTCAAACTGTGTATAGTACACAGTATCTTGCCATTTTACTCCTAATTTTGCATTTCAGAGTTATAATAAACATATTTCCATTTTGTTGTTGAATTACATACATTACAGTAGATTAGGCCTACAGTATAAATTAATAATTTTTTTATCGTTGTAAAACAGGTTTGAGATAGTAGTAGATTAGGTGTGATTTTTTGTGTAATTTATAATTGTATTAAACCAAGCTTTTCAAGCTATTTCTAGAACATTCCTATTTCAATTTCTATTTCAAACAAATCTCATTCACACTATCCTACTCTGTCAATTCCCGCTGAGAACTACTTTTTCAACAACCAACAGTACTCTTTATTTTTTCCATTATCACTTTGGTCGTGGGCTGTATGACAGTGGAATTTCTAGTATAGTATATATAATATATAATAATATAGTATAATAATATAGTCTAATCTGTTTGTTACAATGACAAATGTTCGGTTTTTGAAGCCTGAAAATGTTACTTTTTTTATTGTGTCTACAACCACATTTTTAACTATGCTCTGCTAGGCACGCGTTTATCCACTGTCAATGGGATCTACATGTCTATCAGGTAGCCAGTAAAAACTATTATAAGGATTGTATAGTTGCCCAGGGTACACAATAAAATGGAGTCCAAATGTTGCATTGGTGCCGCATATGCCCTTGGGCGCACCCTCAAATCTATAACCCGTATGCATAACCCTGGCATGTATCACCAAAAACATACCCTATGTGTATAAACTCTGCACCCAGCCGCTGCGGCCAGCCCCTGTGCTCAGCCCTGTGCCCAGCCCCTGCGACCAGTCCTGCGCCCAGCCCCTGCGCCCATCCCCTGCGCGCAGCCTGGCACATAGCCCTGGCGCATAGCTCCTGCTCATAGCCTCTGCTCATAGCCCTTGCTCATAGCTCCTACGCCCAGCCCCTGCGCCCAGCCCCTGCACATAGCCCCTGCGCATAGCCCTTGCGCATAGCCCCTGCGCTCAGCCCCTGCGCCCATCCCCTGCGCACAGCCTGGCACATAGCCCTGGCGCATAGCTCCTGCTCATAGCCTCTGCTCATAGCCCTTGCTCATAGCTCCTGCGCATAGCCCCTGCGCATATCGAAAATCTGTATATGCACTCTTAAAAAAGTTTCTTTCTAAGATGAACACAATAAACAACCATAAACTCACCATAAATATAGTATCTTTAGGTACAATTGCCATCATCCTTTTCAAAGGGGGTCGACCTTGAAAATCCGTTCCTAAAATTAGCAGAAATTTTCCCATCTCAAACAGTAAAAAGTGAGTGAGCTGCCAGATAAACAACTCGGTAATAAGACTGTGACCCTACAGACAATTAGACTGTGGCCTTACAGATAAGTGTTTTAAAACAAATGCCAAATAACTCTATCAGGTGACACAATGATTGACATGCAAGGACTGCATAGGTCATGTAGAGCAAGCATAAAGCATACATGCGCAGAGCACAGGTCAGTAACAGCCACATATGACATCCAAAGTAACTTCCAGCGTATGATATCCAAAATTTCTCAAACCATGCAGTTTATACCTGAAAGCATAAAGCTGTATAGTGTCTAGTGTAGTGTATTGGATAAATGTCTGCCTGCAGAACTGGAGGTTCTGAGTTGAAATCCAGAGCAAGGCGAATTTTTCATTTATAAAACTTTGTTGCTATAACCGGACAAACCAAAGAAAAACTGTAAGATTCATATTGAACATATATACATGTAGATTCACTTTACCATCAGAGTTTACCAATACAAAACAATTATGGGAATGTATCAACTTCATTTGCTGAGACATGACTGTACAGACACTCCTTGGGACTATTGCACTATTTATACTAGGTCAGGCAGCTTCTTACTGCTTCAATGTTTTTGACTGAGTCATTAAACCTTAATAAAGTTTGACTGCAAATTGAACACCTTATCGCTGAAAGATAGTACATCTGTCTACATATCAAGTTTCAAATCGTTTTTCTGTCAACTAGATACACACTAACAATCTCGAGTTATTATTTCCTGTTTTGAGAAATAAATGCTAAGGCACAAATCACACATTTATGAAGAGCCAAATGAAGAGCGGAGGCAACAGATAAGGAATTGCGATGAGTAAACCACTCTTCATTTCATGATCATTAAGTCGAGCGAGGGGAGTCAAGAATTACAACTACAAGACCACTCACTGGATGAATTTTCTATCGGTCAATGTTAGATAAATACAAGTAATACAAGCAATACAAACGATATAAGTGATACAAGAAATACAAGCGATACAATCGAAACAAATGATACAAATGATACAAGCGATACAAACAATACAATCGATACAAGCAATACAAGTAATACAAGCAGTACAAGCAATACCAGCAATACAATCAATACAAGTAATACAAGCAACACAGTTGATTCAATCAATACAAGCAATACAAACGATACAATAGATACAATCAATCAATCCATAAAAATATATACCAATTTGAAACTTTCATCAATTTTTCAAGGCAACAATTAGCGGCTCACTTTGATAAAACTGTCATGATATCAGCTAAATTCCTCAAGTCTTATCTTATTTAAAACTGCATTTTTAGTATTTAGGTATCTTTATAATTTTAGGCAATTTTTGGAGCCTATTTTATATGTGTAACTCTGGTACGTCACCTGAGCTAGTATTTATTACACACCAACCTGTCTTGATGAGAGCCTCTACACAAGCCTCTTTCGAGTTGATAACTACAATTGGAACTCCAAAGATTGTCACTTTCATAACAGCTCCATACTCTCTTGCCATGTCATAGAATTGGTTGTGTAGATTTGGCATATACAGAGACAAAGCATTGCCAAGTATTGGCAAACCAGGTGGCCCAGGTATCTTTCGAATAGGGTCCTGTAAGAAATAGAAAAAGGCAACTTTTGAATTATTGTAACAAAGTTTTGCTAACTGTCATAATAATTATAATAAGTGAAAGGTTTGCAGCAGGGTCCATAGATGATGATCAGAGAATTGTTTAGAAACTGTTATACCAAATCCTTATGTGGGTAAATGGTAGATATAGCCATTAAAGTATTAAAAGAAATATTCACTCCTTATTGCTGAGCTTGAAACATGATCCTAAGAGTCATCTTCCCTTTTATTCCAAATATTAGTAGGAAAAGAGTGGACAGCTCATCATTTGTTTTTATTTCCCAAGTTAATGCTAACACTTATCAACTTATTACAACCCATACAGCCTAATGATAATTTGGTTTGTGAATTTTCTGATATATAAAGGTTTTTATGCATTTTAATGCTAAGCATAGCGCTAAACATGGAACTGAAATAAGCTACCGAAAGAGGCATATAAAAACTGTCTCGTTTGGATAGATGAGTTTTTTATCTAGGCTTAAGAACCCTGAATAGATAGCAGTATTATTAATAATATATATTATATATCTATATATGTAATATATATAATTATATATTTTATTATTATATATTATTATATATACTATTATATATCATATATAATATATATACTATTTTATATACATTATATATATTATTAATATTTAATATTTATTAACTATAATATATAGCTTTATATTTATTAGCTATAATATATAACCTTATATTTATTAGCTGGGAGTTAGCTAAAATGAATTTAGAATGCATGTTACTGACCAGTAATCTGTATAAACACAAATAATCAAAGATTCTAACAAATGACTCCACTCCATTTTACAAGGTATTTAAGAAAATTTGTGACTGCACCAAATCTTAATTCCAGATATCAAGAAAATTGTAAAAAGCATCAAATGAACTTACCTTCATCCATCTGACAATGAAATAAGTTAGTAGCAAGATTGAAGTTGCAAGTAGAACCTGAGTGGCACTCACTTCCAACTCCATTATGACTTCTGCTCTTGTGTGTCACAGGTCTCCGAGGTGTCATGCCTTAGTTGTGGAGGAAAGCTGTAAATTTTCTATGGGTCATTGATGCATGACGGATGCTTGTCAAACCTGTGATGACACTTTATTGCTGCTTATATAACTATGGAACTATAATCTCAGTTTATAACTGTAATCTATCCAGTTTGCATGTGACCTGTGACATTGCCAAATACTTGAAAGAAGTGTATTGACTCGTGGAATCTGGCATTTTGCTTGGTGATAACCCACGGGACATGTTAGATGCATTGGTATCTCAGCAATGTCACTTGCTCACTGGAAGCCTTGTATCAATTGAATGTCACAACTTCTATGATGGCGACACACGACAGCATCAGAGTTATCAACCCACTATGTTACCTAATCCTACGACCAAACGAGCGGAGCAAAGTTTGAGAGTTTTTATGATAAATGCATGTGCACACAACTTACAAAAATTATTCATCAACAACGTTGCAAACCCTCGTTTTGAAATCTCATCAACAAATTTAACCATCATTTTGTAGAGTCGTTTAAGTATAATGACGATACAAAACACATATAAACCTATTCAAATATATTATCAAGTCTTTGAAAAGTGTCGACAGTATCTTAAAACTTACCCATCTGAACGGATTATACACAAATAGACAGAATTATTTGGCCAAAACTCGTTATTAAAACATGCTAAGCCTTACTTTTATCAAAGTTAAGACCGGAAATTGAAACGCTGAGCGACAGATAATAGAACGATTAAGTCATGCGCATTTCACGAAAAAATAACGTGCACATTTCACCAGTCTATAGCATTGTCGAATTGCCGAAGGTTTCTGTAATTAACGTAGGAGTACTGAAATCGTTTCATTTTTGCCGATTTCAAAGTAACTGACATTTTAGACACTTTTGAGTACTTTGGTATTCTAACTGATGTCCAACGCAGTGTAAGTAAAGGAAATGATGATGATATTTTTTCTAACGATTCTTATGAGATTATTACAATAATTAATTCTAAGTTTGGATGACTACAGAACAATGACTACGTAGTACAGATTTTCTAAAAATCGATATAAATATCACAACTTCTTGATATTGCTAGCTATGATGTTTTAAAATGTAAACAAAATTGTGCATTGGTTTTCTATTATTACTGTATTAATATATTAATAACATTGGTTATTCTAATAATATCAGTGCATTTTACTTCTAATATTGGCCAATATTGTATTTCTCCTATTGCAGGGGGAGAGATATAAACATATAATCTTTTCCTTTCATTATTGCAATTTGTTGTATATAATAACACCCAGTACATTACAGCCACCATTGCAGTTATCCTATGCACTGCAGTGCCATTTGACTGCTAATATTGCATTTCTCAACCATCAGTACCCTTTCTTTTTTTTCAATATCTCTTTGGTCGTGGGCTATACGACAGTGGAATTTTTAGTGCTAGCTATGATAGCAGAAAATCGTTAAATTTTAGCCTCTTCTGTCAGTAAAATGAATGGGTCTTAGTGAATGGAAACACCTATTGCTATTATTGTGTTAGCTGATTATGGCTGCAAGGGTGCGTGTGATTAAGCCAATTGTCTTGCAACAAGCTAGGCTGGAATAGAGTTAGCTTTTTACAAACAGTCCTTTTGTACCATGTTTTATTAAGAAGTGTTTTGTGACCTGTATAAATTACAGACACAATACAACAAATGTTTAATCTAACAGCTAAAACACGTACATGGTAAACATATATAAAAATCTGTAATTTAGTCACAATTGGTGATGGAAGCTGTAACTTCCATTCAGTAATTTACAGACAAGCTATGCGAAAGCTTCACTTTGAAATGTAATTTATATATAGTCAGTCGCCTGCCGATCAAAGTCTTCGTTTCTAACCAAGTCTGGAAATTCTCCACTGATTTGTTGAGCCATCTGATTAATTTTACAGACTGCCTGTCTTTAGCTATCTAAATATACTTTAGCTTTTACCGTTGAGGTTTATTAACTCTTAGTTATTTTATGAGATTATAGCACTTGGATAAAATTTAAGATACACTAATAAAATAACAATTTAAACTAAGAACATATGTACCATTTGCACCCTAAAACAGTTTCAATGACTGCCTAAAAAAACAAACGTATTATGAGGGTTTCCTGGCCAACATCATCTCCTACAACCTCCTCATGTATAAGGATGTGTTCATAACTCCATAGTGTTTATACCTTCCTTGTGCTGCCCATACTAATGAATACACACTATATGTATATGATTTGATGATTTGATGATTTTTTGGTGAATTCACAAGCTGCAATTGTCAAGATCTCTGACCAAGATCTTCTTTTAGCTTGGTGCCAGCTGTCCATGCCATGTTGTATGTTTGCTTTTAAAATCCAATTATGTGTGATGTTTGCAAGCTCAAATAAAGTTGTGTTTAAATTATTCTTACTCAAGAAATACTCAAATGCTTTAAGCTATGTAAAGATGTGCGGAAATTTCTAAAATTCTAGGTTACAAACAAAAAACTATTTCAACTATGACTGCCATTATGTACATGTGCATTTAGTGTGCTTGCAGGTTTTCTTCAGTTTTCCAATACAGAAGGTAAAATTTATCTCTTTTTCACATCAATCCCAGTTTGACAAAATTTGAAATACTAAAACCCCAAAGTACAAGTTGAACATAAATGAAAGCGCAGTTTTTCATCAAACGGTGTCAATATATTTTTTTAATATTTGGGTGTGTGCGCACACATGTGTGCGTGCATGTGTGTGTGCGTATGTGGTGTGTGTGCGTGTGTGTGTGCGTGCGTGTGTGCGTGTGTGTGCGTGCGTGTGTGCGTGCGTGTGCCTGCGTGAGTGCGAGTGTGAGTGCGAGTGTGTGTGCGTGTGCGTGTCTGTGTCTGTGTCTGTGTGTGTATTATTTCACCTATTAGTAGAAATATAACATTAAGCAAAAAGGAACATATAGTTACAATATTGATTAAATGAAAAAAAGATAAATGAAAGCTTAATTCCTACTTGTTAAAGTAGCTAGGGCAAAAACCTTTGTTTAAAAAGGGTTCAGCAAAGCTTGTATCAAATTACAGACCCTCTGTATCTGTATCGCCAGTTTTAATAGAATCTTTGAAAAAGTTGTTTACATGCAAATATTTCAATATTAAAAAATTATTAATATCACAAAAGTGTCTAATGCACATAACCTTTGATAAACGAACAATGGCTTTACCTATGGCTTTACCTATCTTCCTGTTTGTTCAGCTGTTTGTGTTGCCTATTGATAAACTTTACCAGTATAAAAAAGTTTGATGGCGCATTCAAAATTGTATTCAACTGATTACAAAGTAAAAAAGATTCACGCTATCGTACTAGATTTTTGAAAACTAATCTACCATTACCAATATTTTATACTACTTCCGGTCATAAAACAATTTAGTACAAAATACCATCACGATGGAATAGTCTTCCAATAGGCTTACACAAAATTTCAAAATTTAATAGCTTTGTAGGAAACGTTGAGAGCCATTTGTTAAACGTAATCAAGACCTACATGTACTATTCAAACTTTTATGAATTATGCCAAATATTTAACTTACTTCCAAAATATGCCAACTCCTGTGGTCCCAGCGCCTCAACTAACTGAAGTGCTACTGTGCGTGTTGTTCTCACCCTGCCTTAAGGCTATCAAGTAATATACCTAATTGTAAGCTAGTAATCAGAATATTAGCTAGAGGATAAGCCAAATCGGGTGCTGCATTTGTCACTAACTTTGCTGGCATTAAAGATGTGGTTGCGTCAAAAAGGTCGATTTAATGAAATTAAAACCAATGAAAAGCTAAAATATCAGCTACAGTTTGATGTCATTTTTGTCTTTGTAGACTAATCTTGTCCAGAGATATATGCGTTTGAATGAGGCCATCTTTTAAAAAGCTCAGATTCCAGCGGGTGCTTCATTCGTGACGTAACGAGTGATACATCTGAAAAGAGTCCACGAGCGATAAATATAAGATCGCTTCATTAGCCGATCATCAGCACAAATCTTTTATATAGGTCCTATTAAATTTCATCACTTGTAAAACGCGTTGTCTGTGATCTCAAAGTTAGGGATTTTACTCTATTATTAAATCGCATGGACATCGATATGTACTCAATTAATTAACATCGTTACTTTAATGCATTACTTGATCGGCACTTTTTATTGACGAACAACAGAATTGCAAAAATGCTTCCAGTTACTGCGAAGGTGACTCTAATTTTTCTGAGCATCAGGTGGTTAAAGTTTGGGACAGACAGCTTATAGTTAGAGCTGACCGGCATCAGCAGAGTTATGCTACAGAGGAAGATAGGAGAATGGCGGTAAATTTATCTTTTACTTTGAATCTCCTATTATTATAATAGATATACCGTTGTGTTTACATTCAGATTATCTTTCCCTGTTTGAGGCTATAATGTAATTTTCTGTGAGCGCATGCGAGATATGGATGCACAGTAAGTTATTGACGGCTTCTTTTTAATCCATAGCATTTAGCAATACAATGGCGTAGATTGATGAATATACTAAAGGTAATAATTTTAGTACTCATTAATACATTTACTAATTAATAGAATTATAACTTTTTGCTATCACCAATCATCATGTTATAATTTTTTTATCGTATCACTTAGCTATATTTGCTTCAAATTTTCTTTGGCAGTTTTAGCTAGTAAATTAGATTTATGATTAGACTTCTAGATGTTAACTTCTCACTTGTAGAAAGTGAAGAAATTCGATTGATCAATGCACATCTTTAACTTCCAGAACCAAAGCTTCAAATCATTGGCTTGGCGTACTTATGCTTTCGTTAAACATTTATTTATTTTTAAAGTTACACTCGCAATCTACCTAACTCCCAATTTGAAAGCTTTTAGTAGATACGCGTTAAAATGACATATTTATGAATGACATATTTATTGCATTTTTTTTATTAATTACAGGATGTTTATGTGATCTCACCAGCGAAGCGGCTTTTTCAGTGTGGAAACTGCCATAAATAGGAAAGAGAGACTTGAATGTGTGCTGCATAAACCATGATGCTTTGTTTGAGTTTGCTGCAGTAGATGAATTTGTCCTATTGTATGAGCTGAAACTATGTGAGCGACCACAGCTTGGATAGATATTTTTAATGAAAGCTTTATGCCGAGATGAACATTTTTTTGCTTGTAAAAATTATATAATAAAATAATATTGTTGAAGATGATGGAAAACATGATTTACAGAACATTGAATACATCATAGCCCCGTTGACACCTGTGCTGAAATCTTGTCTGATAGATAGATTTATGAAATGTAACCAGAGCTGTATCAACAGGTACTCTTGCATAGCTCGACCATTTGTTTAGCACTTGAATCAACAATTCAAACGAGACCAATGATTCTTTTCTACAAATTGATACCAATAATGACTCGATAACGTTGACTATGACCTTTAGGGAAGCAGTTGGTTTCGCCACATATTTTTTTCAAAGACGCAGCTTGCTTATTTTACTGAGTAACTAGTTTCCGGTGTGGTAGCGACGGAACTGTGCTGATACAAAGACCTTATTTTACATAGTTTGCTTGGCATAATTACCGTAGACCGGTAGAATTAGTAGTCGGTACTAAGATGTTTACACAGCATTTAGAGGAAGCTAATATGACAAGTTCTTAATTTCCCTTGTTTGAGGCATTTGAGACGTTGATAATAATGTATCTGTAGCAGGAGTTAAAATTTTATTCTAGCCAACATGAGCAAATACAAGATAAAATATATGCCAATAGAGCTGGGTAGGACTAGACTTTTATCGCAATAGCCGATGTGAATACGAGAGATAAAGACAGGTTGTATCACGCGTTACATCATCTTGGGCAAATCTGGGCATGTTTTTTTGGCCTGAGGGTTTCACTGCAATCAATTTTTTTCGATTTTAATCTTGAATTATCTTGACAATGAGATCGCTTAACATAACAAACAACATACCAACTGATCAACAAAAGAAATACTTTCTTTTAAAATCAACTCAAATTTGACGCAACCGCATCTTTAAATCTAATCCTGTAGCTTTATTTGCATTCAGCTTTTTCAACAAATCCTCAACATAATCCTCGCCAACACTGCTAAACTGAAACTGCAGACCTGTTGGTATATGATGAACATCTTCTATGTTGTCCTGAAGACTTGAAGTGTTGCTAAAAGTTGAGCTAATGTAGCTCCTAAGAATGTAAAAAATAGATTGAAACAATTGGCTATTTTTTGCAAGTTCTGCATTTCTGTAACATTTAGTACAGTTGATTTTTGGAGCGCCTCTACAGACTGTTGATTTACCCCTACAGACTGTTGATTTACCTCTACAGACTGTTGATTTACCTCTACAGACTGTTGATGTACCTCTACAGACTGTTGATTTACCTCTACAGACTGTTGATTCACCTCTACAGACTGTTGATTTACCTCTACAGACTGTTGATTCACCTCTACAGACTGTTGATTTACCTCTACAGACTGTTGATTTACCTAATTGATGATTTAAAATTTGCGAGTATATTTTGGCATCCCTGGCAAATTTTAGGAATTTTTTAAAATACTGAGATTTTGCCCTACGTAGTCTTCTATTAACTAAGTTTTGAAAAAATTTGAATTTTTGTTTCAATTTTGCATTTAAAGGGAAATTTAA